>NW_009953505.1:3875697-3931177 GCF_000747805.2 Chaetura pelagica | reverse complement strand
GCAGAGTGAATGTTCTGGTGTAGTAATGCTGCATGATGTCTGTAGAAAAGCTTAAGCAAACCCAAACGTTTGCATTTGAGACGTATGAGGCTCCTGAGCCAACTGCATCCTGGGCTGCATCAAAAGAAGTGTGGCCAGCAGGGCCAGGGAGGGGATTCTGCCCCTCTACTTGGCCCTGGTGAGACTCCAGCTGGAATACTGAGTCCAGCTCTGGAGCCCCCAACACAAGAAGGACATGAACATGTTGGAGCATGTCCACAGGAGGGCAACAAAGATGATCAGAGGGCTGAAGCACCTCTCTTATGAAGACAGGCTGAGGGAGTTTGGGTTGTTCAGCCTGAGGAAGAGAAGACTCTGGGGGGATTTTACAGGTACCTTCCAGTACCTGAAAGGGGCCTATTAGAAGGCTGAGGAAGACCTGTTCATAAGGGCATGTAACAACAGCACAAGGGGTAATGGTTTCAAGCCAGAGAAAGGTAGATTTAGGTTGGATATCAGGAAAAAAGTTCTTTAACATGAGGGTGGTGGATCACTGGAATAGGTTGTCTGGAGAGGTGGTGAAGGCCCCATCCTTGGAGACATTCAAGGTCAGGCTTGATGGGGCTTTGAGCAATCTGTTCTAGTGTGAGATGTCCTTGCTGATTGTTGGGGGTTGGACTAGATGACCTTTAAAGGTCCCTTTCAACCCAAAACGTTCTATGATTCTACATTCTATTTGGACAAATCGGGAATCCTGCCTCAGGCCATCAGACACTGTACTCCTGCTGCTGCACAAAATGGATGTGTACTAGATAGTGACAGGATCTGATTCTCAGAGCTGAAAGCAACCCAAAGCAGCTGCAGTTGCTTGCTCTGTAAATCTTCCCAGGGGCTTCATCTGCAGGAGGAAACCACAGGTTTGCAATTGCCCCACAGCACAGTGATAACAGCTGGTTGTGTGAGAGTTGCCCACAACAATGGGAGACATAGAGGACACATTTTCATGCTAGAGCTTCTTGACTCCTTTGGCTAA
Organism: Chaetura pelagica; assembly: GCF_000747805.2. Classification (NCBI taxonomy): domain Eukaryota; kingdom Metazoa; phylum Chordata; class Aves; order Apodiformes; family Apodidae; genus Chaetura; species Chaetura pelagica. The sequence continues at coordinate 3,930,165 of NW_009953505.1, read as the reverse complement.
GGTTGGAGTATGAAGCTAAACACCCATGTATCTGTTTTCTGGCACCTTGCTTTTGAGAGGCTGGCAGCATATGCAAATGGTGCAGTAATGCCTGTGTCTCTGCCCTGAGGCATCTCTCAAGCAGCACCAGAGCTCAGGGAGACTTAGGCTCTTGGGCAGGCTCAAACACATTCTTCATAGCTTGTTCTGAAGCTTACTGAATTGCCAGTATTTTCTCTCCTAATTTTTCATCGCCATTTTGTTTTTCAACAGCACCTGGGGTTTTGCAAATATCAAGAATGAAATCAGCAAAATTTGTATGCAAAATTTAGGGATTAAGCTGATAAATTTTGGGTGCAACTTAATTGTTTGCACAGAAACCTAAGAACTATGCTTGGTCTATAGCCACATAGATTTTTTCTCACTGCCATAAATCTTCCAAAAGCCTCAAGTTCTAATTCAGCTAAACCCTGTGCATATCAGCACAAGTTCTGTCCTCTTACCATGAAATTATAATGAGGAATAACTTTTAATCTTATTTCAATGGTCAGAGTTCAAACTGTAGCTCTGTTCTCCCAAGTATTTCAGTAAAGGTTATTTTCTTAATGTGGTGTGCTCCCTTGGCTGCATCACATCAGTAATCTTTCTTTCTTAAGAAAGAGAAATAAGCTCTTAATGCCTTCATATAACTAAAGTCTCTGGCATATTAAGAATAGATCAGGAGAACAGTGAAACTCTTTTTCCCTTCTGTTATGATCTGGATTATTCTATCTCTGCTGTACCATTGACCAATGTGCCTTTTCCTTCCCTTAGGGCATTTGCAGTGTAGTCTCTGTGTGATGATGGCAAAAAGCAATACCTTTTCAAAGAGCAGGTCACTTTGAGGGCTTTGGATTATCTTTATGTTATTATACTTGGGCATATTTTCCTTTTGCCATTGGGCTTCACAGCACAGTTGATGTTTCTGCATGGTTAACGTTAAGTGACTGCCCAAATCTACGTTCCTGGCACCACTTTTCCCTGAAGAAGAGAGTGAACGGTTACTGCTGCTGCTGCTGCTTCTCAGCTTGGGTCCTTCCAGATGGTGCAAATCAGAGCTACACAGCTGGTCCACAGGTGGCTCAAGACCTGCTCACCCTGTTTGTAGTCATGCTCATGTACAAATAACAAATCTGACTGTAGCCTGACATGGCACTTTCTATATGTTAACAGAGAACCCCCAACAAGCAAATTGCTTGCTCACCAGATGGTATCACTGCTACCACAAGAAGGCAGGTGACATGACTTACCCTGCTATGGTGACATCCCAGCCCACAGTGCCCTTCTTCTGAGAGGCATAGGATGCTCTTGATCTTGATCCTGACCCATCCAGGGTCCACTAGACCTCTAGGGCCACTGGGTAAATAAATAATGCTGCATCCCCTTTAATTATTTTTAATGGTTTCAGACTGGGCAAGTGAAACATTTTGTTAGCCCAAAGGTACAGTGAGTTTTTCTGCAGGGAGGCAGACACTACTGTCTCCCTCCTGCAGGTTGCCAAGAAGTGAGCACTTGCTCACAAAGGACAGTTTATCAGTTACTCAATAAGGACCAAGGCTTTCTTCATATGAAGATTTCGGAAGTTTCTTACAGGCATCTTATTCCAATATCATCAGCACTTCAGTGAGCATTGCTGAAAAGACCTCTTCTGTCTGTGCCTCAGTCTGGTGTAGCGTGGCAGGACAGCAGTATAAGAACCTCTTTGTCAAAACAGCCACCACAGTCCAGCCTATGTCTCTTCTGTTCCTAGGATATCTGATCATCTCAATTAATTCAATTTGTCTCTGTGAAGATTATTTTTCACCTAGTGCAAGCTATCTTCTGGTGCATTGCAGGTGTACTCCTGTAATTTACTGTTAATTACTTGTTTACTTACATAATGTTGCTAATAATGGGAAGGGGGGGGATCCCATTTAGGTATCTAATTAAAAGCCAGATGTTTGGCCATATTTACCCTCACTAACTCTGCTTTCACAGCTATAGAGTCATTAAAAGCTTTGGTTGTTGCTACCATAAGATTTTTGCCCAGATGCTTCATGAGGTAACTAAAAAAGCACTGAGCACTCCTGGTTTTGTTCAGATAGATATAAACTTCTCTATAGTAGCTGGTGTGGGGCTATGTTTTTACTTATGCTGAAAACATTGTTAATAACTCAAAGATGTTTTGCTCATTGCTGAGCAGCACTTACACAGCATCCAAGCCTTTTCTGCTCCTCACACCTCCCTGTCAGTGAGCAGGTTGGGATTGTACAAGGAGTTGGCAGGGAACACAGCTGGGACAGCTGACTCCAACTGGCCAGAGATGTCCCAGACTATATGACATCAAGCTCAACAATAAAAAGCTGGAGGGAAGAAGAAGGGAAGAGGACTGGTTGGTTGGAATGCGTGATGGCATTTGTTTTCCCAAGCAACCACTGGATGTGATGGAGCCCTGCTCTCCGGGGGATGGCTAAACAGCTGCCTGCCGATGGGAAGTAGTGAATGGACTCCTTACTTTGTTTTACTTGTGAGTGCAGCTTTTGCTTTACCTGTAACACTGCCTTTATCTCAACCTGTGAGTTTTCTCACTTTTACCCTTCAGTTCTCTGCCCTATCCCACTGTGGGAGCATGAGGGAGCAGCTGTGTGGGGCTTCATTGCTGGCTGGACCTAAACCACAACACTTGAACACCTAGCTCAGATAGTATGGTTCCCTTTGTCCTTCAGATTTTCATCAGGACTTCATCCTGTCAAAGGTATTGTTTGTTGCTACTATTGACAGAGATGAAGCAGGTGTGATAAATGTTTTATTCCCAGTATGCAGAGATACCAAGTTCCTGCTGGTGCCACACATCGAATGGGCAGAGCTGGTGGCTGATCTGGTGGCTGCACAATTATGGACATGAAGAAACTTGAATCACCTTCTATAACTGTCAACAAACCTCTGAGTCTAATGTACAATCACTTTTGCTTTTAGAAGCACAGACGGACATAGAGCTGGTGACTGCTGCCAAACACCCAAGCAGAATAGTGAACTCTGCTGGAAAATGCTTGGAAGATGTAAATTATCACAGAGCAGCATCTCCTGCCATGTTGGAGGCCCTTGTGTGGCCCACACAGAGCCACAGTGACACAGAGCTTTCCATAAAGCTGTAGATTTACTGGACTGTGGTTGTACCATAACACATAGCAGGGAAATAAGTGTTCAGTGCTTTGGATTGGCATGGAGCAGCAGAGGACAGCTGTGCCAGACAGTAGGCTAAGGTCAGCAATGAATGATTCACAGCTGAAACTTTTACCTTTTCAATCAACAGAGACTGGAAAGCACAAGCTTCCTTAGCATTATTATGATGTTTGTCTTCCCAAGGGCATGCCCTGAGGTGTGTTACTTGGAGCAGGGGATAAGTGTTCAGCCAAACTCTTAAGCAGAGAGCAGGAGATTGACTTCACTAGTACTTGATTCCTGAGGGGTTTACTTCAGTGAAAGTGACTTGGGTGACTTCAAAATTTGTCCTGGAATGGCTTAAAACCAGCACTTGACCTATGTAAAAATACGCTACTCTAGGCAATATCTTTAGTGCTTTAAATATTAAAAAAATCCTTTCCAGAACATCAAAATATACATAAAGCTATTTCTTTCCAAGTTCATCCATCAGGTTAGCTCAGCAAGTGTTTTCCTCCAAAACTCCTCTTCCATGTGTCAAAAGGGAATAGAGATCTCTGTAGCTGTAAGAAATCCAGAAAAAGGATCAATGCTTTTAATATCCTACTTTTCCACAACATTTCTGTAGTCTGTAGTGTTTATGCTTCAATATTTGTTCACTGCCAATTTGTAATCTCAGGTTTATTCCATTAAAGGCCATGCCTCTTGCTTCTCAGAGGCAGCTACTGCTGCTCAGCTGTTGTTTTTTGATGAGATTTATTCAGGTAGTCAGTGACCTTTCCTATATCCCCTATTGATTGTCTGGAATGGCTGGGCCTGACAAGGTGAGAATAGCTCCAGTGTTTTATTGTTTCTAGTACTTGTTTATTTACCCAGGTACGCAATGCACTTATAGGCTGGCTGGCTGATTGATTTATTGCTGCCTTCTACTGCTGCCAGCGTCCTTCTGGGCACCAGAGAACTTTCTGCAGCTGAGAGCTTATGCCAGTGTCCATGCACTACAAAACAACATGCAAGGAATTTTAGACAAAGCCATCCCTTGTGAGCCATGGCTGTCCATTTGCCCAGGGTTTGTGATTGCATATCTGGGTTTATACATGCTGCCAGATTGCCAGCTGGCAGTGCAGTGAGTTACTGCTGAGACAGGCTTGTGTCAAAAGCAGTACAAATTAAACAGGGAAAATGTATTGTGAAGCATACTAAACAAACCATTTTAACTTCTGTCAGTACTGTGTAACAACCTCTAAAGGAGCAAAGTGGACAGAGACAGAATCATGTTTTCCTCCAGCAATTCTTGTTTCTGGGATTATTCTGGGCGGGCCTAGGAAAGAGTTCAGAGTCAGGCACAGTAAAGAGTATGACAGAATAGAAATCTATGGCCAAAATGTGACTGCAAAGTGTGAATAAATAGGGGAGATCTCCTGTTGCCCTAGAAATCCAAGAATAAACCAGTTATGATAATACAGAAGCCACAACATGGTTTTTCACCTCTGCAGCTAACCTGGGTCAGCTGTCCCATATGAGCAGCACAAATCCTTTGGGACGAGGAGAGTGAAAGTGAGGTCTGGGCTGTCACAGGGCAATAGGCCAGTCAAACTCTGTTGTACAGCATGGTCTTCCACACTCCCTGTCATGCAGGAGAAGTTGATGGCCACTGGAAGAGCAGAGACCCATATGGAACAAAGTAAAAGGAAGGTGGGTAATAGATTTACAATCTGGAGAGTGGGCAATACTAAGCCTAGAAATACTCGTGTTCCTCTCTTAGGTCAGATGTCTTGTCTCATAGTTCCAGGGAAGAAGTTATTAACTGATCACTCATGAAAGAATAAACAACTTTCTTCCAGTGACTCAGGAACCATGATACTCTGAAATGTATGCACATGCACTGACCCACATCTCTTATCTGTGTTATGTCAATTAACATTAATGATGCAAAACTCTGGGCAGTGTGCATGGAGACACCCTGTCACCTTGTTACACCTTGTTACCACAAGGGGTAACACTGCATATGGTATGACTGATCCACAAAATCTTAAGGAGATACACACCATCCCCTTAACAGTTGGGACCAGGAGCCTTGAAAAACTCAAGGGAAAAGTTTATTCTTCCTGCTAATCAGGAAATGAGAAGAACACATTGGAGGAAGAACTACATCCTGCTGGAGGTACCTAGCTCTGTCAGAGAAAGCCAAAGTCATGGTATCTGTGGAAGAAATTGGTTTAGGAGCCTGGTTCAACCAGTGAAATTCAAGCAAGGACAACCCAAGCACAGGAAATCAGAAAAATGGAGAAGAAACATACTGGGATGACTTTGTGGGTCACACAAAGTAACGTCTCCTTGATCCAAAGGTCTGTATTTGAAAGAGGCCTAAGGTGGTTGTAAACTGTTTAGCCAAGTTAGCAACCAATGGACAATCTGCATCCAGAAGACCTGGAAGCACAGCAAAATGTTTAAACGGAGAAGAGGGAGCTTCTGTCTTGACAGGTGAACCCTGTGGATGGCTCCACCTGTCAGACCTGAGGAAGTAATATAAAAGAATTAAGAAAAAAGGGATGAGGAGGTCTTCAGAAGGTGGGAATGATAGTCCTTAATATTAGAACCACCCTAGTTCAGAGCTGCAGTTCCACTGAGTTTCAGAAGAATGTCCACCTTTGATACTTCTCACGTATTATCTCATGCTCTCCCATACTTCCTGCTTCTTAACAGAGATGTATTATGCATTTGCTCTGTGGCCCTATTCCAGCAGCTTTTTTCCAGTACTGGTAACAGTGCACTTGGTTCCTTTCTCTGATGCATGAAATGCTGAGTGGTTGCACCAGAACCACACAAAGTACCACTAAGAAATGACTTAATTTTTCAATTACTTCTTTAACACTTCTTCCCTAAGACACCTGTGTACTCATCCCTGTGAATGTGGCTTTACAGCTGTTTTTCAAAGTCGAAACAGCACTGAGGCAAGAAATGCCTCGTTTTCTGGCTGGATACACATCTGAAACCCAACAAACTTCCTAGTCTGAAGGGCATGTCTCATGGGGGCAGCTCAGTTTAGTTCAGGAGAAAGTGAATTGGCATAGCAACCTGTACAATGCTGGAGCATCACAAAGCAGACAGGCTCTCAGGTATCTACCCAAAATAGATACGATCCATCAAAGGCAGAAATACATGTTGTGCTGGGGCAGGTTCCTGTTTAGTGGGGCTGTTCTATTTTTGGACCATTGTTGATAACATCCACATCTAATTCAGAGCCAAGTCACAGGTTATCACTAGGCCATCTTTTTTACCCTTTTCTTACAGAGATGCCCTTTTTCTTTTCATGCTCTCACTTAGGCTCAGCAACAGTTTTATATAAGGAGGTCATAACATATTTTTGCACCCATTTTTTTGCAATCAATATTTGTACACTTCAAATCTGCAGCCCCACACTCCCCCTGCTCCATGAACTGAACTGAATTAAGCTAGGACTCTTGCTCTGCACCACCAAGGTGCTGCTCTCAATTTTCCTTCTGACAAAACCTCATCTCCCGGTTCTTCACTTTGGTCTTCAGGCAGTGCATGGTCACAACAGGTCTGGTAGTGCTGTCACAGCTGCAGAATATGCACCAGTTTTTGGTGGCCTGAGACTTCGCAAGTGTGGCTTTGCAGTGCCACCTTCCGACTTCCGACACTGGGTGGCACCAACAACACAGAGAATCAAGGCCGGTCCCTTGTCTGCCATCCTAGGAAGGGTGAAGTGCACGAGTTTGTTTATAGTCTTGACGCAGTGAATGTCAGAAAAACATTATTCTAGCAAGAGACCTCAGGTAATGGTAGGATTAGGAGCAGGTGAGGATATAAGATAGGAAAAATTGTTTGTAAAGTTTGATTACTTTAACTGTGGAACTAGTTCAGCTGTAAAAACCCCACTTGTGATCAAGGTTTTTTAAAAAATCTTGTTGTCATGAACAAACCTGCTCCTCAGGCAAAGAAAAAAAGTCATAAAAGTGGTGAAGAGGTAGGGCCAGTGCCAGGCTCTGTGCCAGTGCTGTCCAAGTCTCAGGGATTGTCGGATCCAGGAGCAGCCCTTGTTTCCTCCATCTTCCATTGCCCTGCCACGTGCACCAGGCAGTAAAGCTGGCCCCGAGCAAGAGTTGCAAGTTGCTCTTTCTCACACCCCACCTAACGTGGGAAGCTAATGGCATCTGTTTAGCAGATAAGGGCAAGTTCCTTAGGAAAAAATGACCTGCATGCAATTCTTTTGTGGGAGCATGGAGACAGAAGTTTCTAGATGTCAGACTGGAGGAATGCCATGTGCTCATGATTGATTTCTCATGGCTGGCTATGATAAAATCCAAGAGTGCAGCAATACGGAGCAGAAAGTCAAGGAGGAGCTGCCTTCTTGCAGAGCACTTTGTATGCCTTCCTTGACATCTGCCATTTGTGACCAATGCCACTGAATGCAGTTATCCAATAAGATGCCAAACTGTCAGCATTCCATTAAAATACGCTGCAGGGAGTAGCTCAGTGAACTACTTAACATGCCAAACACGTCGTGTGTGCCAACGTATTTATCGTATAATGTTCTTAAGAGCTGCAAGCCTCTGTTCATTGGGAGTAATCAATTCCATTTTCATATGCAGTGGACCTTGAACCCTGCTCAGCACTCACATTGCTACAATTTAATTTTTTCAAGGGATGGTCAGAGTAAGTAGATGTGGTACCTCCACCAGGAGCTTTGGCATTAGGCTTTATTGATATTCTGGGCTAAAAAAGCCCTGCAGATCTCTGCACACTGTGGGAAGGATCTAAAAATACATAATAAAAGCATGATTACTACAGCAAGCAACAAGGTAAGGAGAACATGCTGCTGAACAGAAATACAGTCTTGACAATATAAAGCAACAAAGACAAATAAAGCAATTTAGCGACTAGAGTATTAAGCTCAGCCTTATTGCATTATGAAATAAAGGGCAGTTATGTTAGTGGAGCTGAAAGAATCTACCCCAGTGACTGGTAATTGAGAGATCAAGGAGACCTTCATTTCCCTGTTCAACCTTTGGATTGCCTCATTAGACATTGTTAGTATTTGGGACATGCAAATCCTGTGTGTCAAAAAGCAATGGTTTTCATACCCTCAGTGACCTTTTCCATCTCTTGTATCCTTTCTTTCCCTTCTATCTGAATATCCCAGTGTGCTTACAGAGACTGTTCCCTGGCAATTACTTGCTGGGCAGCTTTTCCACAGCTGAAACAGGGTCTCTTCTCTGATACTGAAAGCTCGGCAGCCCTTTGTTAAGCTAGAACTTGTGTTCTTGTTCAGCAATTCTCTGCAACCTCTCTCCATGGGAAGCCTGGCCCCTTGAGCTTTTCATCTTTGCTCAGTAGAAGGTGCTGCTAGAAAGTTGTAGTCAAGCCTTGAGGCCAGCAAAAGGGCATCAGCATGTTCCTGAGCCTTGAGCCCTCAGCCTTTCCTATCATTGCCAATGGGCTCCAGTGCCCTGCTGCCCACATCTCATGATAGGGCAGACAGAAAATAGCTATGATACCAAATATCTCTTTAAATCCTAAAATGCCACTCTGGCTCTATAGCAACGCTAACAGGCATCATCTAGGTTTTTTTTATAGCTGGGAAGCTCACAGAGGCCCTACTGCAGTGTTTCACAGCTACAGTTAAACAATTCAAACCTAAAAATGAGTCTGAGGTAAAATCTCATCTGTTACACCTCTTCTCCCAGACCTGCTCCTGAGGGCTGTATTTCAGATCTCAGTGAGATCTATAGAGGGTTTTACAACCTTGAAATTCCAACTGCATAGTAGGATCCCAAAAGAGGATGTGGAAACCCAGCTTCAAGCTTCAAAAATTAATAAAATAGGACATGCAGAACACACTGACACACTGAGACTTGCAGAGACTCTGTATACACACAAACATCCTCACAAAATTAGGCAAGGGTTTTTCCCCAAAATGGATGTCTCCTCAGGATGAGCTTGCTGAAGGGAAAGGCGTGGGGAGGAGTGGAAGGAAAGAAGGGTGGAAGCACAGGGACAAATTCAATTTAAGTGGATGCAGAAGGAGCAAGGAAACTCATAAACGTACCCAGAGTGATAAAAGGTTCCTGAAGCAAAGGACTTGTAAAGCTGTGAAACCCACCTCCTCTGTCAAGCAGAGCTGCAGACGAATAAAGACTCATCATCTGGGTGAGAGAGTTTGCTCCCTTCTTGTCTCTCCCGGTACTGCTGCCTATTCCCTGAGGCAAACGGGCTTGTTTGTTGCTGTAAGAAAGAGAATGGCCTGGAGTGCTCCCTGCTAAGCTGCTCCTGTGCCCTGATGTATGTGGAATAGAAGGAGCTCTTTGATTATACACAGGCCAGGCAGTGTGCGCTAGGTCAGGTGCTCGCAGGGTTTGCTGCTTTGCCCATGTTTACAACATCCAAGCCCAAATCACAAGGGTTTACTGTGACCTTTCTCCCTCTCCTGACCCTAATTTTTGGGTACACTGGCCTGGCCCTGCAGCCAGAGAATACAGACCATGGCATCTTGCAGGCCAGCAGGAACCATGGCCCCTTCCCCCAGCTGAGAGCACAGGCTCAGACCTCCACAGTTCAGGAGAGAATATTTAAGTGGTCAGCTCATATTACAGTGTTAATCACATCAGAAACATAATGAATAAGTTCTTCTCCTTCTGCATTATGTAAATCATTTGCTGGGCTGTGTCAGCTCTTCTGCAAGTGAGAGGTTGTTTTAATCACTTGAGAGAGGATCTGACTGACACACAGGCAGGATCTGCTGAATATGGGAGTGCATAGTCTGGTAGAGTTCTTTTCAGAGCACATTTTTCAGGTTTTTTTCTTTTATTTCCACCTGCTCTTTAATTTCATACTTCCAATACAGCAGACATGACAAAGAGTGAATTCCTGGAGAAGTAAAGGCTGCATCAGACTAAAAATACACTTGAGCTGTGTTTACTTCACACATATCACAGGACCACAGTGAGACAGGTGATAAATCTCCTGGGTATTTTTAACAGGGGAATTGATGCCTGCCTATTTAATTAGTAATTTTTTTTTTTTGCTGTTAATTATAAAGCCTGTTAGGTCAATAGGTTGCTTATAACTGTGCTGATTACTGGTGTTATCTGTAACACTGTATAACACAATTGCCATGTCTTTAGTATAGCAATAGATCCCTTTTTCCCTGCTTCCTTCCCTCCCTTCCTCTTTCACTCCCTCTTTCCTCTCCTTCAGCTTTCCTTCCCTGTTTCCTCTCTCCCTCTGCCCCTGTGCTGTGCTGACACAGGTACCAGCCACTGATGGTCCATGGTGAGCTGACCCACTTTGTGAGTTTGGCTTAATTTTATTTGTAGCTCCTGGAACAGCACCCAAAGACTGCTGATACACTCTCCTATCTTTTAAAACACCTTTTTAAACACCCTTCACAGTGGCTACAGCTGTCAATGGGCTGTAGTGCAATCAGAAATGAAAGAGCAATCATGATGCAGCTGGGACTGTTTCCATTTCTTGCTTCATGCTTGCAGAAACATTGGCTCCAGAAGAGACAGGGTCTAGCAGTTTATTCGAGTTTGTCACGTACATGACTTGAAAAGATAAAAAAAGAAGAAAGGGACCATGCTTTTGCAGAAAGATTTAGTGGCACCCCACTTCTCCCACTCCTTTTTAACTTAGTTTTGCTTCTACCCATCAAGGAGGGTAGTGAGAGCCTCTTTCTTCCTGTTTGTTTTTCCAGGGTTTTTTTAGGTTGTGCCTATTGTCAATGTGGGAAACAATTTACTGTGCTTTTTTTTCTTTTTTTTTTTGCATCAAGAAGGCAGGGACAAGCTCTTTTTACTTGTGCTCTGTGATAGGATGAGGGGCAATGGATTCAGAAATGAGCACAGGAAGATCCACGTCAACATGAGGGAGAACTTCTTTACTGTGAGGGTTACAGAGCACTGGAACAGGCTGCCCAGAGACGTTGTGGAGTCTCCTTCTCTGGAGACTTTCAAGGCTTGTCTGGATGCCATTCTCAGGCTCTGAGTTTTTTCCAGTGGATCAAATACACTTTTCATGGCCGGAGGAAGAGACACATGAGAGAAGAGCACAACAAGTCCCATGGGGCTGGTCCAGCCAGCCCTGCATCCCATTTATTCACCACCTAGCAATGTTTCATTAGCTTGCACTGAGTTTATTTACTGGCGGGTGTCCTGGAGAGGCAGACATGGCATTTATCAGGTGCCAGTTGGTGAACTCTGCTACTTTTGCTAGTAAATTGAAGGGCCACTGCTGTATTAAGAAAAATATATTAGATACAGAGCACCTATTAATAGTCTTATCTCTGTCTATAGTAAGTGTGAAATTCTCAGGCTTCTACCCAAATTGCAAATTCAAAATGCTCTTTGGGTTGAACAGACCAGAGGGCAGAGAACCACTTTCATGAAAGCTCCTAATGCAATGTAATTCTGTAACTAACCATGCTGAAGCTCTGGGTGATAAAGATTGCTCCTGAACACATCCATCAGTCTCTGCGTTGCCTGAAATTGCTGTTCTTGTCCAAGCCCAAGCAATAGCTGTTCCCTCTTCTTTGGTTTTCTTCACTGACTCTCAGATTGGAGGATATGGCTGTTCCCCAGAAGGTGGGTTTTGCCCTCCTAGTGACAGGTGCTGCCTGTGCCCTTCTCTGACCTAACCTCCTTCCTACCTGCTTTGTATTCCAGTGAAATCACCAGTGTTAGTGGCACTAAATGCTGTCTAGCCATCCATCATAAGACATTCAGGGCATCCATTACGATATGATTAATTTGCAAAATCCGTGTTCTGTATTAATCTTCCCTTACTGCAGGCTAATGCAACCCTGGCTTGTAAGGTTTCTGTTCTTTTCAAAGCTGGCTTTACTGTAATTGCATTTTCTGTAGTATCTGCTTGCTTTCTTGCTTGCTTAGTGCTTTGCAGGGCATTGTCCCTCTTCATGTCTTCTGAACTGTGCCATTCATCCCCAAAAGTGTTTATTTGGGATTAATATGCTATAAATCACTGTTGTGCTCTCAGGTTCTGAAAGTCTGCTTTGGAATATACCTCAACCCTTCAGCAGGCTGAAGGGGTAAAATACGTAAATTGTTTCTTTCCTAAGTTCTTGCTCTCCTGACTGTAAAAAAAAACCCAACAAAACAATCTGGATCCTTAAAAGAACAGGGAGAAGCTTGTGCTTTTTGGTGTTAAGCTTAACATATTCCACCTGGTTTCCCCACTGGCCATCCAGACACTGCCAGGTGAGCACTGTGTGCAGCTCTTGAATGCATTTGTGCACCCCTGCAGGTCACCCATTCTTCAAGGTCAGTTCCATTTTTGTCCTCAGTTACAACAAGAGATTTCAAGAAATTAAATCACATCTATGCCCAGACAGTTTACTGGAGAGGGACAAGATACAGGAAGTCTCTGTTTCCATCCCAGACACTGTTACTAAGGAGAGAACAACAAAAACAGGTGATGGCACTCCAAGAATGTGACAAGAAGATGAGCTAGCAGACCTAAGGGAGCACATGGGACCCCTCTGAGTTAGAAACACCAAGTCCTGGCCATTGACTGGGAACCCCAGTTGCACCGTAGGAGTAACAGAATGAACGGGCCATCAAACTGTCCTGGATCTGCTGCCAAGACCTGCTTGCTTCCTCCACAGCAAGGAAGACACATTCACCCAGCCCTTCTCAGACCTGACAAGGTGAAATGGCTCCGGGAGCCTCTGCTTAAATCACATACCCCCTTTCAGTACACAGCAGCTCTAGCTCATTAACAGTTACAACAAGGGATGGACAAGTCCACACTATATACAGAAAATTGCTTGGCTGTTATGATGCTCCTCTCCCCAGCAGTGCCCTTTGTAATCACAGCACCCCGGGCACACTCACACTGCTTTCCACTTTCCTCACAGACCGTTTCATTCTGGTGGTCAGATTAGCCAGGAGGGGCAGCGCTGGGTCAATGAACAGCAACCAGACTGCTTGGTAGGTCTTGGCTCTGCCACAAACTCACTGCTCCTCTCCTATCTGCTTTCTTTCTCACCTTTGTTATCTTTGTTTCTAGGATACTGCCTAGGACCCAGGTGCTTGTTTAGGCATCTGTAATTCACATCCTTAGGACTGCCAGTACAAAGTACAGGTTTTCAAGAGGTCAAGAGAGGTTCTCCTCCCCCTCTATTCTGCCTTGGTGAGGCCACATCTGGAATGTTGTGTCCAGTTCTGGGCCCCTCAGTTCAAGAAGGACTGGGAACTGCTTGAAAGTGTCCAGGGCAGAGCCATAAAGATGATGGAGTGGAACATCTCCCTGATGAGGAAAGGCTGAGGGAGCTGGGTCTCTTTATCTTGGAGAAGAGGAGACTGAGGGGCGACCTCATCAAATATTTACAAATATATTAAGGGCAAGTGTCAGGAGGATGGAGTCAGGCTTATGTCAGTGATATCCAGTGATAGGACAACGGGCAATGGGTGCAAACTGGAGCGTAGGAGGTTCCGTATGAATATCAGAAAAAAACTCTTTACTGTGAGAGTGACAGAGCCGTGGAACAGGCTGCCCAGAGAGGTTGTGGAGTCTCCTTCTCTGGAGACATTCAAAACCCACCTGGACATGTTCCTGTGTGATGTGCTCTGGGTGACCCTGCTCTGCCAGGGGGGTTGGACTAGATGACTAGATGAGGTCCCTTCCAACCCCTAGGATTCTATGATTCTGTGATTCTGTAATTTCACACATCATAGCCACACATCTGGACACACTGCTGTTCAGGTCAGCACTGTCCCCAGCCATCACTCCTGTACACCAAGTCTTCACAGGGAACTTGAGAGATCATCTAGTTCATCCTCCCACCCCAGCCAAATTGTTCTTCAATATCTTGGACTATGTGTATGCAGACTGTAATGCAAGGGAGAGCTGCCTTGGATAGGACCCAATGGATGCTGCCTCCTGGAAGTGATAAACAATAATAATGAAAGTATAATCCTCATGCCAGGGTTAAATAAAGCAAAGAGAATATTTGGTTTCTGTTAGTGCTGTAGGCTAAGTTGTGAATTTATGTATATAAACTTGGGCACTCTGAATGTTGTGGCTGTGAAAGCCAAGAACAAGTAGAGCAGCAATCCCTTTTTCAGCAACTGCAACTTCAATGACTTAAATAGGAAAAAAAAAATTAAAAAAAGAAAAAGTGTAGCTTGAATATGACACAGCATTTAGCAGTTTTCTTTCCCTTTCCAGTTGATTAAGTGGCCTCCTCTATTAAAAACCTCTTGATAAGACACTGAGAGCTATTAGCAACTCATGAGAATCTGTGGTTGGCAAATAGAATTACAACTCTGAGAAGAAATACTGCAGATATCATACAGTGGGTAAGTGGCATGGCAGTAGAAGTAGGTTAAAATACCATGTTATTTGAGCAGATTAATTCCTAGAAGATGACTGGGGAAGCTGTTGCAACCTGATTGAGGTCATCACTGAGTGTTACCTGCAGAAAGACAGTAATATATCACCTGCACAGCTGCAAAATCTGTAAGCAACTTTCTTGCATTTAATATGCTCTGACCTGAGCCCCAGCAATGCCCTGTTTAGGGTAGACAGTTTAGTCCTCTGTGTCTGACCAGGGACCCAGCTTGGAAAGGTTCCTCTTGTCCTCCATGGAAGACAACCTTCGTTCAAAAGGCATTAAACCCACATTAATCTCCCCTTATTCTAGTGCTTGCTGCCTTGCATATTAAAATCCTCTTTTGTCTGGTTCCATTGGCAATGAGAGCACGTCTTCCAGATGACAGTATCTGTAGCACACACAGCCCCCTCCTCCTGGAGAATGCTGGAATCAACCCAAGTGCCAGAGCTGCTTTTTAAAATATTAAATACACAAATATCTTACAAATAGTATTTTAGCTGTGAATAATAACCCAGTAGTGCCTGGGAGAGGCAGACAATCAACATCCTCCCTTTCCATATGAGCTGTTCTGCTGTGAGTTCCAGATGCCAAATAAATTATTAATCAAGTCTGAAAAAATACACGAGCCTTCCTTCCTGAGAGGAAAGGTGATGCTAATCACCAGATGGATTTGGCATGTAAGTCACATTGCCACTAAATAACTGATCAACATCTTTCACCACCACTTTGTTGTGTTCAGACCTTACCTGTCTGATTTGGAATATGTTGCAGGCATGAACTAATTCCTTCTTTTTCAGTGCCACCACTGGTGAGGCACGTTTGCCTGGTGTGGGCACAATGACACGTATGGGCACGATGACACATGTGGACACAATCTACACAAGCTAACTGGATAGCATGTTGATGGTACCTTAGAAAGCACAGAGAAAAAAATCCTTGTGGATCTTTGTGTTTTGGGCTGGTTGTTTTTTGTTTCATTTTTGCTATGATTAATGGCTACATCAGACACCACAATACCAAAGGGTGCAAATTGTCAACACCCCTGCATTGGCTTCAGGACACGGTTGTAGAGAATAGGGAAAATTTCTGGTACTGTTGTGACTTTTTCTCAGCTTATTTTTGCAATGTCACAGGCACTTTCTTAGCACAGGGCAGAGAACAAAGAATAGAAGACAACACAGAACAGACACAGCAGTTGGACTGTTTTTGTATGCCCTGAGGTAGCTGAGGGCTCTAATTTTCAAAAGAAATGGACTCCAAGAGCCTCTTCATGTAAGTAAATCCAACAGGAAAGGCTGAAGATGGTGGTCAGCCACTGTCAACCAAGTGATCTTGTAGAAGTCTCTCCTAACACAAAGGCAATTTGCATGCCTTGCTTTCCATCTAGAGACTTATTAATAGAAAAAATGATTGTGTCTAAGGCACTACTGTTTTTTGGGTCATATCTTGTGCCCTAATGTTTCCATTCAAAGCCTCGTTGAGCCATAGCTGTGGAATTGGGTGCTCATGTCTCCATGATCCTGGTCTCTTCCCAGAAAGCTCAGGCCTTTAAAGCATGGCTGAGAGTACTGTTTTTTTGCTAAACACAAACTGGCCTTGGATGGTCTCCAGAAACACGACCCTGGAGTTCCTTTGCTGCTGATCTGGCATCAAAGTGAGCAAAGGCCAAGATGGCTGTGCACAGATCACTCTTCTGTGGTACAGAGAGGGAGAGAGGACATAACGATTTTATATGAATAGAAATACATCACTGGAACCAGAATGCACATCACATAACCCACAAATACATTCACATGCAATGTATCTTGAGATGCATAATACTATTTCTTCACTCTTCTCTACATCTCCCGCTCCCAGTCAGACCCAGCTCTTGGTACCCTGCTTAGTGACAATAAATCAGGCTCAGCTGCTATGATCCAGAGACTGAACATCCTCAGTACATACCTTGCTGCCAACCCATCCTCTATTAATCCAAGGCTTCACATATATGTGTGTTTTTGTGGTGCTGCATTTCCTAATGAAGTGAGTCATTAGGAAGTCAGACAAATGAAATCCCAACCAAACAGTACCAATTAATTTTCTTGTCCCTGTTCCCAGTCAGAGCATGGTATGGTGCATCTCTTTTCAGTGTGACTGTCACCTCATGTTGTTAGGTACTGTATAAAAGCAAGTACAAAAAAAGCTCTGTCTCAAGAAAATAACAACCTATGTATAAATTAAGAGGCAACACAATTGAAACAGCAATATCAGGCTGTCAGGAGGGGTTTTGGTGCACTGCTGCCTGCTCATTGTCAAGATTTCTCTGACATAACAGCAAAAGAGACATTTATACAATTGATTGTTTACCACATAAATATAAATGTTTGGTGATGACGAAAGAAACTCAGAGACCCCAGCAGCACTACAGGCTTGAGGAGGAGTGGCTGGAGAGCTGCCCAGCAGAGAGGGACCTGAGGGTGTTGTTTGACAGCAGCTGAACATGAGCCAGCAGTGTGCCCAGGTGGCCAAAAAGGCCAACAGCATCTGCATCAAGAATAGTGTGACCAGCAGGAGCAGGGAGGTGATCCTGCCCCTCTACTCAGCCTTGGTGAGGCTGCACCTTGAGCACTGAGTGCAGTTTTGGGCACTGCAGTTTAGGAAGGACATTGAAGTGCTGGAGAGGGTGCAGAGAAGGGTAACTAGGCTGATCAGGGGTCTTATGAGCAGAGGGTGAGGGAGCTGGGGCTGTTCAGCTTGCAGAAGAGGAAGCTGGAGGGAGACCTCATTGCTCTCTATAACTACCTGAGAGGAGGTTGTGGTGAGGTGGGTGTTGGCCTCTTCTCCCTAATGTCTAGTGATAGAACAAGAGGAAAAGGGGTCAAGTTGTGTGAGGGGAGGTTCAGATTGGATATTAGGAAAAATTTCTTCACAGAAAGAGTGGTGAGATGTTGAAACAGGGAGTTGGTGGAGGCACCATCACTGATGATGTTAAAAAAATGGGTAGATGTGGTGTTTCAGGAGATGGTTTAGTGATATGGGGTTATAGGGTGGATAGTTGGGCTCTATGATCTTGAAGGTCTTTTCCCACCTTGATAATTCTCTCATTCTATGATTCTAAGAAAGGCTGAGAGACCTGGGGCTGTTTAGTCTATAGAAGAGAAGACAGAGAGGAGATCTTATTCATTTATATAAATATCTCAAGGGTAGGTGTCAAGAAGGAGGGGCAAATCTCTTTTCAGTCATGCCCTGTGATAGGATAAGGGGCAATGGATGCAAACTGGAACACAGTTCTACCTCAACATGAGGAAAAACTTTACTGTTAGGGTGACAGAGCACTGGAACAGGCTGCCCAGAGAGGTTGTGAAGTCCCCTTCTCTGGAGACATTCAGAACCCATCTGGATGTGTTTCTGTGTGATCTGCCCTAGATTCTGTGGAAGTCCTGCTCTGACAGAGGGATTGGACTCAAAGATCTCCAGAGTTTCCTTCCATTCTGTTATTCTTTGACTCTGTGAATATGAGACTCAAAAAGCTTATCCTTGAACTTGATTAAGAATGCTAAAAAAAACCCACAGCAAAAAACAGAGAGACAAATTCAAGTTTTTAGGCATCTCAAAGGCCATGGAAATTGGTCTCAAGAACAAGGCTTGATGTGAACTTGAAGAGGCTCCAGTTATTAGTTGACCTTGCTGACAAACAAGTGAGGTAAATGTTGCAATGTGCAAGACTGGCATTTTATTATGATTGATCTTATTTGGTATGGTGTACAACAATTCTGGGATGTTGGCAAATACTTCCTTGCATGAACAAAGAAGAGCACTCTTCTAGAAGCTGTCAAAAAACATGTGGCAACATTTTTTCAGAACAGCTGGTTTTGGAAGAATTTAAATGCAAATACAGTACAAAGGGATTAATCTAGTCAAAGAACTAAGGGAGTCTTAAACCTCACCTACTACCTTCCTCTGCCCTCTCTCCTCTAGCACTGCTTGCCAGCATGAGATTGCTCTGGACCAGAGCCCATGGGCAGCCCTCCTCCCTTTCAGTGCCTCTCAGTGTACATGATAAATGGGCTTTGGCCCATTGAAGCAAATGGAAAACTCTCATTTAAAGGTGATTTGGACTATGTCCCTTGATTGTCTTTGCAACAGAGTTCTCCTTGCAGAAACTCACAAGGAAACAGTATCTGTCATTGCCTCTCTGTTTTTCTCTGCCTATTGAGCCAAATTCCAATAATGCATAGATATGCACCCTTGAAGCCTCCATATGCAAGTTTTAGAAGGAAATGCAGTCCTGTGTGCTCCACAAACTTGCTTACTTACCTACAGGTTTTAGCAGAATTGATTCAGATCTAAACTGAAGGCTCCCCCTGAGCCTATTAATCATCTTTCTTCACACAGTGTTTTTGCAGCTACCACCACATACCCTCTTTGGGCTCTGATCCAGCATTTCACACCTCTCAAAATTGTGACATAATCACTAGTGTTGATTTTTTTATCCCAAGTATTAGGATGAATATTCTAAGGCAGCTATAAATTATAACTGATTTACATAATTACCCTGACACTGCACTCTCAGTCAGTTTACTACTGATTTAGATTATAATGACACTTCAGTAATATTCAGATCACAGAATCACAGAATCATCCTGGTTGGAAAAGACCTTGAAGATCATCAAGTCCAACCATAACCTAAATCTCCCAACCATAACCTTACCTACCCATTCAGTGCTTAAATCATATCCCTAAGCACTACATCTGTATTTCTTTTAAACACTTCCAGGGATGGTGACTCCACCACCTCCCTGGGCAGCCTGTTCCACTGTCCAACTTTACTCTTTTGGTGAATAAATTCTTTCTAGTATCCAGTCTAAACTTCCCCTGGTGCAACTTCAGGCCATTTCCTCTGGTCCTGTCATTATTCACTTGAGAGAAGAGGCCAATACCCACCTCCCTACAACTTCCTTTCAGTTGTTGTAGAGAGCAATGAGGTCTCCCCTCAGCCTCCTCTTCTTCAAACTAAACAATCCCAGTTCCCTCAGCCTCTCCTCATGGGACTTATTCTCCAGACCTTTCACCAACTTTTCACCAGATCAATCAACTTTCTGCTCAAGATATTATTTATATCTTTTTGTGGACAATAAAGCCAAAAAGAATTACTGTGTTCAGCTATTCTGACCCCTGCAGAAGGCTCTAGGTCAAACCCTGAGCCCCGAAAGAACTATGCCATATCTTGTAGAAAACCATCCTGTGATGGGTAACTTCACTGCAAACCTGGGGAAGCTGCTCCAATGTTACTTAGGGGATTAGCTAAGATCAGATGGTTTTGTGTGAAAAAAAATCCTTTTGAATTTGTAATTACTGTGTAATTTGAAGCATTGCTAAAAAGAAAGATAAAAGGAAAGTGTTCACAGGCATGGAGAGTAGTATAAAACCAGTATGTTTCCTTCAGTATCCCAGTTACTGTGTTTGATCCTCTCCTACTTCTGTAATTGCCTTTTATGCAATAATCTTCAGCACAATGCAACATTTTTAAGTCAGTACAGAGTAAAACTGTAGTATAATAGAGTGGCTGCTTTGTCTCCAGTAGATCTTTAGCAAATTTGTGGTCAGCAGAAGCACTATTTAGTGATTATTATTAGTCCATGACAGCTTTGCTCAAAGCAGGAAAAGCCTCAGGGTGGCTTAGGTGTAAGAAATGTTCTGAATGAGCAATTCTAATGGAGGAAGCACTTAAATAATTAACTTTCTTTTGATAGGATTTTCTTTCTGTAGTGGCAGAAAGGATAAACAATTAACAACTGAGATGCTCTTTCTTGCCTGAGCTGTCCCTGCCTGTATGAAATAATGGGCTTTGCTCCAGGAGGGGAATGGCTCATGGATGGTGCTCAAAGCTGTAGTAGACTTCTCTTTATACAGAAGGAGGAAAGAGGAGGTAAAGGAGTCGTGGGGTCCTTGCAAGGGAGGGTGTGAGATGAATTGTCTTCCTAAGGCTTACTATTCCTTCTTGGTGCTCAGGCAGAAGCAGCAGTGAAGTGAGAGGCTGTGCCCAGCAGGATGGCTGCAGGCAGAGGCAATCCATGCAGGGAGCCCAGTGTCACCAAGGATGGGGTGTCACCAGGGCACCTTCACTGCCTGTGAGCTGCCATGGGGCTCAGCCTCTGCTGTGCTGCCTTCTGACCATCCCAGGGCAAATGATGTCTTCCAGGAGCAGGGCTGGGGTAGGGCCAGAGGTCTCTCAGACTGAACAATAAAATAAAATGAAATGAAAACAGAGGGAGAGGTAAGTGGATGGCTCAGTTGCAGTGTGAACATGCTTCACAAAACCTACCCAGTGCAACAGATAATAACAGGCAGCAGCAGCAGCCTCCAGTGCTGGCCTGCAGACCAGTGGATCACCATGTACATGGGAGTTACCTGCATGTCTGCTGCAGAAGGCCATGTACATTAAACAGTGTTCAGGAGATACCCATCCCCCTTAAAAACAAATTGTGGGAAATTATAGGCTATCATCCAAAAACAGGATAAGCCTGAAAACTGTCTATTAAATTTTCTTCTGCTTGATTTGAAACTGAGGGAGGAGCTGTGCAATAAATGCCTTGTGCTGCAGAGACCTACCATAACAACTATTCCATGACCCATTTATACAAATCAAAGCACATAGCCATACCCAGCATTTTCTCCTAATGCTATTAATTAAGAAAGAGTTTTGACCATGCACTGGATGCTACTTCAGAAAGTAATCCTCATCTCTTCTAAAGGCCAAACTGAGGACTTTTGTCACTGGTGTGTGCATGGTGAACACCCACATCTCACAGGGGTGTGTGAGAACAGGGGAGCCCCCATTGCCAGCAGAGAGGTGAGTGGAGGCCCATGTGGCCTCTGAGGAGGTGATGTGCAGGTAGCTGCACACTGTGGAGGAGTGGGGGATTAGTTATGAAGGATATTTTTAAATCTGTAGTTATTTATTAACATTTTGTAGGCATCTAGTGCTGTTGTTTGTCTGTCACATTACTCATGTTGATCGCACATGTTAAGTTCACTGATTGATATATCACTAAAAAAAAATCTGAAAGTTATTTTGATCCTGTTCTGATTTAAACCACATAAACTGAGCAGTTTTTTCCTATGACAGAGGACAGAGGCACTCTTTCTGGAAACATAAAGGGTAGAAGCTGCCTCAGGGCTGCCCCAGCTCTCCCACAGAACTTGGCAGGGCCAGCAAAGCTCAGCTCCTTGAGCCACAGGTGATCCACCAGCAGCACAAGGGCAGCTCCCAGACGGAGGGACGTGTCATGACTGGGGTGAGGGAGGGAGCCCTCACAGCTCACCAGGGTGGCTGGGGTCAGCCACGCACCTGGAGGAACCACTCTGGGAGTCCCCCTGGGGGACATGGTGTGGACCTCACAGCTCTTGCACACATGCAGAAATTTGTTTCTGAAACCCACAGCTTGCAACACGCTCTCAGTCTGCACCAGGACAGGACAGACAGCTGTGCTGGGGGAAACATCTTTAATTGTGTGCCCTGTGCTGTGCTCTAGAGAAATCAAATATTGACCACGTGGGCTCTGCTCCTCATCCTGTGATGGAAAGACACAAGTGTGTAGACACTTGCTTTGCATTCACACCCATGATCCAGACATTGATCCATTCAGGTCAGCCAGGGGTTTTTATCACCTTCTGGGGTGTGTATGTAGCTCTCACTCCAGACTGCAGCCCTAGTAAGGGCAATTCTCTTCTATTGGAGGAAGAAAATATGTTCAGACTGGCTTCATGGCAGATTTTAGTAAGAGCATGAGGGAGCATACAGGCATACAGTGGAGCACACAGAGCTTCAATGAGTTAAAAAGATGGGTGCTGTTCCAGGGCTTGTGCTTGAGTCCCCTTTGCAGACATTCACACTGAAGGCGTCATCAGACAAATCGTATGATTTCTTTGGCTGAAATGAGTGAATGTGATGAGCAATTCTGCCCATGCTGTGCCTGAGAGAAGCATTGCAGTAAACTCTACCCTGTGCTGAAAGGACACAACTGAAGAGCCCTGCTGGGTGAACTGGCACTGCTCCTCCTGTGCATCTTCTGCAAGGAGCTGCAGAATCGCTACGGAGTGAGCAGTCACTTAAAAATGAGGTAAGAAACACATATTCCCCTGTTTTCTGCAGGATCCCTGACTCCTCAGGCTAGGAGGAGCACTGTGCAGCTGGCAGACAGGACACTGCTGGCCATGAGGCCCTCAGGCACTGCTCTGACAGCCCAGCAGCAGCGCAGCTACCAACAGCTCTTTGAAATCTTGCAGTGACTGGGAGGAAAAACTCCAAGTCTACCTAGTGTTTTCTGCCCATTTAATTTTAGTCTATTACAGCTTGAATGACAAAATCTGTGCTTTGGTTTGCAACTGGTGAAGGACTGGTTTCATTTCTGCCTTGGGACAAATCTCTGGTCAGGGCAAAACAACTGGGCTACACCACATTATAGAATCATAGAATCATAGAATGGTTAAGGTTGGAAGGGACCTTAAAGATCATGAGGTTCCAACCCCCCTGCTATGAGCAGGGACACCTCACACTAGAAAACCTCCAGGGAAGAGGCTTCCACAACCTCCCTGAGGAACCTATTCCAGCACATTACTACACTCACAGTGAAGAATTTCTTCCTAATATCTAACATACATCTGCCCTCTTTCGGTTTAAAACCATTACCCCTTGTCCAATCACTACAGACCTCTATAAAAAGTCCCTCCCCAGCTTTCCTGTAGCATCTTCAAGTACTGGAAGGCTGATATAAGGTCTCCCTGGAGCCTTCTCTTCTTCAGACTGAAGAGCCCAAACTCTCTTAGCCTGTCTCCATAACAGAGGGCCTGAGTTGTTGTGCTGTCTCCACAGCCTCATAACTCACACTTCACCTTGCTTTGTCCTACAGCTTTATTTCCTTGGAGCACTTACATGCAGATTACAAGCTGACATTTATAAGAATACAAGTTCAACAGATGCTTATGCATCCTTTATTGTGAACACTGCCTCCCCTACTGATCTGAACCAGTGCTCAGCATTGTAAAGGACGGGAGCATCCAAAGCATCCCAAGCAAAAAACTAGTTGAGGCAGGGGGAGAAAGAGACAGACAAAAGCCTAAAAGCAGCCACACGCAGGAGCACATAATGGAAATATTTGTGACAGTTGGATAATGAATAGCTAAGCCTTTGGAAAAAAAAAATAAGAAAAAGTTGGATGGTGAAAATGGCCTTCACAATATTTTCCACTCAGGTAAATCACTCAGTGCCTTGCATCATGTAGCAATTATGCTCAATTCTCCACAGGAAATGGAGTAAGGAGGATGCTCTCTTCACTGGGCAAGGGACAGGGCACTGGACTTGGCTACAGAAAGCTGAGATGAGGTGAACAACACTTGTTACAGACAGACTTTTAAAAGTAGATTGTAAATGACCAAGGGGAGCAATTGAGGCAACATGTAACTCCTGAAAGCTGGTGTTTCTGTCCACGAATGTGGCTCAGCTTCTGCACGCCTGCTGCGTGCAGTGTTGAACAGACACTTGTACCTAGTGATGATTACATGGAGATGAAGAAGATTCTGGGGCAGCTGTCATCAATCACACACTTTGGACAGAGGGAAAACACAGGAACTATTAGCTGAGCAATAAGGGCTTTTTCTGGTAAGGTAGTTCCACCTAAGTGGTAATGACTGTGCCAAATAGGTAAAAATGTTCATTTGCAAACAGCAAAGCCTTCAGAGTAGATCACCAGTAGCCATAACTAAGTGGAGCTACTTTCTGAAGAGAGATCCTATGGGCTCTTCTATAGTTCCCCCATCCCCTGTGCTGTGGGGACACAGAGGGCTCAGTGTG
The DNA here is from genome assembly GCF_000747805.2 of Chaetura pelagica. NCBI lineage: Eukaryota > Metazoa > Chordata > Aves > Apodiformes > Apodidae > Chaetura > Chaetura pelagica. The sequence goes on along the minus strand of NW_009953505.1, from coordinate 3,905,797 downwards.
TTGTTGGGACCACTGAGGTCATGCACTGAGGAGTCTTATTGGATCAACGGTTGATACAAAGAGGGAGTGTGTTCAATCTGGTCTCCATGCAGCCAATAGAAAGAAACAGAGTCCAGGGGGAGGCAATTTTCCTTTCCACACCTTTCAGAAAGGGTAAAATGAGGCCCTGTGATCTCCAATATCTTTCATCAGGTAAGGACTATACTGAGCTCCAAAGGAAGCCTGGGTTGCAGTCACCTGCCTTGTAGACACATAAGCTTAGGGAAAATTAATCTTTTCCTCCTCTCTTGCCTTCCTTTTGAGCTGTAAGTGGGAACAGGAGTCAGTGCAGAACTCAGTGCAACTGTCAGTGTGTCACCTTGTACAAGATCCTGTGATACAGCATTTACCCCAATCCCCCGACCCCTAGACAGGGAAGGCAAAAAGGAGGAGCAGTGCCAGGATCTGCCCATAGATGTGGTCTGTGGTGAACTGGAACTGGGAGTTTCAGGGCAGTGTCTTCTTGAAGAGATCCCATAGTCTATCCCATAAGGTACATGTGGCTCTCAGGCCTTTTCCCACACTTCAGCAGGCATGGACAGAGCATGCAATGTGGCAGGGGCCTTCCTGGTTGTGAATATGTGATGCCTGTAATACCAAGATAATTCCACCTGGGACTGCAGGGTGTCCCTGTCCTAAAGTTTTCTTTATTGGTGGGGATGAATAAATTAGCATTCATGCCAATAACTGCAAACAGTTTAACATTAAGCCCTGAGCTCATAAAATGATCTGAACAAATACTGTTCATTAGAGAGCAGAAGCTTCCAGTACTGCCACAACAATTCTGGAAAAGCATGGCCCCTCTGCTCACTGTTGCCTCTCCAGAAGCAACAAAAGCAGAGCTCAGCTGCAGACTTCAAGCAGAAGCCACTGCTGCCCTGTCCATCCCTGGGCAGTGACAAGCAGGGCCACCTCAGATAAGATCTTTCTTTGAAGAAAGTGTATTTATTTAAATATTTTTCAGGATATGATTCAGTTGCCTATGCTTAGACATCTGATGTAATTCTGGGCTTCTGTACAGAAATACCTTTTTGGGGTCCCATACATAAAACAAAATGGAGAGCAGTGCACACAGTGCATTGTGTGTTCATGTCCTCCCACCTGGGTCATGCAAGATAGATGCAGCATCTCTGCCTGGGGCCAACACCTGCATCTTTGCCTGTTCCTTCTTGTGGATAGTCATCTGAAAATCCCTGGGAAGAGGGAGGAGGAGTGAGGGGGAAAAGGGAGATAATAATAGTAGAATAATTTATTCAATGAGATGCATGGAATTTGGGGACTAATACATTCTATGAATAATATTCTCATTATTTTCCCAGTTCCAGCACTAACAGATGATATGAATAATGACTGAAGCAAAGACTTGAATTATATGACAATGCTATTGAACTTTGGAAGCATATATTACATAAAGTCAGGGGACTCGCATTCTGCCTGTCACCATTTTGAAGTAGATGTTCTCAAAAATGATGAAATATGTCTTTGACACTTCGGCCTTTCCTCACAGGAAGTTTGCACACAGATTACCTGACAATAAGAATCAATCAATAACTCATATGCTTTTTCTCTCCTAGAAAATTGCTAACAACTGCCTTCTTTCAGCACTTCAGAAATTACATCCCTAGAGATGGCAGACCTCTCATCTTTACAAGGTCCCTCTCACTGCAGGGTGACGTGTCCTTTTGTTGAGGGGCCAAACTTGTTCTTACAAGTCACTGCAACCTGCCCTGCCCCTCAGCAGCACATACTGACAATGCCCATGTTGCAGCAGCTCTTTGCAGCAGCTGCACATGGATCATAGGGGGATGCTGGCAAGTCTAAGTCTCTTTCCTTATCTCATCCTTTTCAACATCTCTTTGTCATTGGAGGTCCCTGCTGAATGTGGTCTCTAGACACAAGAGCAAAGAGAGGATGAACTGGTCCCTGTGAAATCTGGCCATGTAATCCAAGCTCCAGTTAAGATGGATTTCTACAGGGTTTCTGCTCCTGTTGCCCATCCCTTGGCAGGCAGAGCCACTGACTTCAACACACAGTAGCTAAGGGTCTGTTTCCAGCCTCCATGCAGAAGTACTTCCTTAATAGAACAATCTAAGACTTTATTACTTGGGTATGTTTTAGCCTTAAAGTAATTAGAATGTCCTTTTATCTTTGGCTTAACAGAGAAGCCAGGGAGTCAATGGATGTTTCTCATCCACTCTAAGAAGCTGTGGTTGAACAGTAACATGTCTGTTACATTACCAGCCAGAGCAGATGTCGTGACTCCAAATGTCAGTTGCACAAAACCCCTTGACATTAGTGGCAAAAGATCATGCTAACAAAAAAGAAAACCAGCCAATAATTTCCATCCCCTAAAATTCATAATCGAACTGATAACGGAGCTTGCTGTAACAAGCTGACTGCCATTCAGCCAGCTTAATGTTGAATACATCAGTTCCTGGAGGGCCTCTACTCAGTCAGGAATGAATATGGTTCATACACATATTTAATTCTGACTTTGAAAGTAGAGAGAAATTTAACAGAACATTAGAGAGTGATGAATACATTATAATGACATTAATGAGGCTGATGCATATATATAAAGGGAAAAGTCCCAGAGGGTTCAGGGAGCTTCTAAGTTACTAATAACTTATTAATTTTTTAGTTGATAGCAGATAACAAATTAAACATGCTAAATACAAGAATACACTCTGGTTTCTGCTGCAGAAGACAAAGTCTTCAGCATGTTATACTATGGGGTATCATTTATAAGGCCAGAGAAGTAATTATTCTTTGTTATATGTCTTTAGGAGAGATGGCAGTTGGATAACTGTGCACTCCTAGGCACTTGACTACAGGAGGCTACTGATAAACCAGAAGAAATTTGAGAGATTCCAACTATGAGCAAAGGAAATTATTTAAAGTCTCTGACAAAAAGAGCAGGGGACAAATCCTCTTTATAAAGATGAAAAGAACTAGATATGAACAGAAAGGAAAGCTGCTGGGAAATTACATGACATTCAGAAGAAAAAAAATTGCAGCCAACAAGTAAAATAAAAGTCATAGGAAAACAGTTTTCCTCACCGAATAAATGTGTAAAATTGTCCTCACTTCTTAGATGAAGGACAAAAATCAGAACAAAGCTGCCAAAGAGCCAGGACATCTTCAGAATCTGTATGTCTTAAATATCCTAAATTGTTCCCTGAGCTTCCTGCCTTTACTTCTTAAGACCGTAACTGGCAAATATTTACACAAGTATCTTTGTATCCATGAGGTTTTCAGTTCTGTTCAGCAGATTTTGCACACGTGGATGACCTGATTGATCTGCTCAGAGGTGACACAACCACTTTGCACCTCACTGCCAACATGCTGGCTAAGTCAGCCTTGTTTCAGCATCACTCAGGCACAACCACCCCAATGTCAACATGATCCCACAGAGCAGCAGATCTGGGATAAATTTGCACATATCACATATTTTCTGAGAGGCTGCTACTGCAGAAAGATGTGTGCATACAGAAGAGAGAATAGTGAAGAAAAAGGAGCATGGATGGTCACCAACCTCCTGCCTAACTGAAATAAGAAGTAACTAAAGTAACAGGAAGCAGAAGCCAGGCCAGGCAACATGCTGTTATCTGCCTTGCACCTTCCCAATGTGTGGTTCAAAAAAAAAGGAGAAAGCTGTAATCTGCCTTTATCATTCTAAGCCCCTGAGTGTGCTGTGGGCCTTTGACTTTAACAAGAGTTAGAATCACCATAATAAATAAATAAATAAAAAGGTCCTTGAAAATGGACTAAATGATATTTTATATTCACAAAAAGAATGAAAATATTAAATAACAGCTGAACAACAGGAATTGCTCCCTACTGAGATCTCAGTGTGGTAGTGGGAACTCCATTCTCAACTGATGGAGATGATAGGATCTTTTTCAGTTAGCAGATGTACAGGGAAAAAAAAAGGAAAGCCCAGAAGTAGCTAAATTAGACTAATTTCTGGGGAGCTCTCTGATATTTGCCCCAAGTGAGGATTTTCTGTCACCTGAACCTGACAGTATAACTTGAGAGGAAGTATTAGGATTGTGAAAGATTCGTAGTGACCTGAGTCTAAAGTATGACCTCAGGAACATTCCCCATGAAAACCTAGCTGCTGTGTGGGGACAGGGGGAACCTGGCATTAGGGAACCTGCTCAACACAGACACTGCACAGAGGACATTTGGCTGGCCGTAGAGGCAGATATTCCTCTTGCAACCCCAGCCAGCCTGTTCCAAACAGCTCACCTGGAGTGACTTTGGGGTTGTTCATTTTCCTTAACTGCCCTTCTGCCCTAAGAAAGAAGAGGCACAGAAAAGAAACAGGCAACACTTATCCACATCCCAAGATCATGGTCATGACAAAGGCAGGATGTTCTTCCTGAAAAGACTGAAAGACCAGATCAGAGACTACATTGGCCAATGTTCTGTCTCAAAAGAAGACCAGTATGAAGTCACAGGACCACAGGATAGCTCAGACTGGGAGGGATCTCACAAAGTCTCTGCTCCAACCTTCTGCTCACAACAGGCTCAGCTATGAGGTTAGACCAGGCTGCTCAGGGCTTTGCCCAGTGAGGGCCTGAAAACCTCCAAAGACTGCACTACCTGCACATCTGCCTGACCATCCTCATGGGGAAAAAGTTCTTCCTTATGTCCAGGCTGAACCTCTCCTGTTTCAGTTTCTCCTTTTTGTTTCCCATTACAATACAGCAATTGATTCCAGCTTATATGCAAAAAAACATTTTCTTTTCCATCTCCATTAGGTGGTGTAAGAGAAGATAAGGGTGTTTGGTGTATCTCCACGTACAGGATGCTGTGTAAAACCTGATAGTCTTGGAAATTATAGTGAAGAAAAGTTTGTTTCATGCAAGCCCATAATTTTAGAGATGATTATGCTGATCGTAAGAAGCTGTTGCAGGAGCTTCAGCTTTTTAAACATCTTCTATATGAGTAGATGTATTACAGTCTTTTAATCACAGAGAACATCAAAAGGTTTAGAGAAGTACCAGAGTCTCCATGCCCAAATTGCAAGACATCTGGGACTAACTTACAACATCACACTGAAAAAACAAAATGCAAATGTCAAGTGCAGATTCTCTTACATTTTTAGGGAAAAAAATAATTAAAAAATAATCAAATAAAATTATGCAGTTTCTCATGGGACAAATTACATTGGAATTCCTGGAAAACATTGAATATATGTGACTATATGCACTGTTCTGGTTTGGTTTGGTGAGTTTTTTGGTGGAAGGGCCACAGGGGTGGCTCCATTAAGAAGCCGAGAAGCTGCCCCTGCTCCAAAACCAGCCAAGGGGCCATTAGAGGGACAATAGAAGTGCCTCTGCCATTAACATATGAGAGCGGTGCTGGTGGTTGGTGAGAAAGAAGGGGAAGAAGGTGCCCAAGCAGAAGTTTCCCTGCAACCCATGGTGAGATGGCAGCTGTGCCCCTGTACTCTGGAGGAACCTGTTGGGACATTCCCTGAAGGCTCCAGGAGGGGTGAACTTGGCCAGTGGACTTGGATGTTGTGGCCAGTGGATTTGCTGCCTCTAGACTCTGACTGTGCAGCTTTGGAAGACCCCGGTGCCAGGGGAGTTTGTTTCCAGAGCACCCCTGACTCTGTGGGAAGCCCAGGCTGGAGCAGCTCCAGACCTTGTGGGAAGGACTCAGGAAGGAGAGGTTCGTGGAGGACTCTCTCCCATGGGAGGGACCCCATGGGGAAGCAGGGCAAGACTGTGAGGAATCCTCCTTCCTGAAGATGATGGAGCAGCAGGAACCACCAGCCTGTGAACTGACTCTAACCCCCATCCCCTGTCCCCCTGTGCTGCTGGGGGGAAGGAGGGACAGAAACCAGGAACAAAGGGATTTGGGCCTGGGAAGAAGGGAGGGGTGGGGTAACATATGCAAGCCCTGCTCTGTGTGTGTCTGTCCTGTGTGTGTGTGATTAGTGTGAAATTAAATTATTATTTTTTCCCCAAGTTGAGTCTGTTTTGCCCGGGACCTTAATGGGTGAAGAACCCTCCTTGTCCTTTGTCTCAACCCATGAGCTTTATCCTCCCCACCCCAGAGTGTGTGTGTGGGGTGGGGAGTTGAGTGAGCGGCCATGGGGCTGTTCCTTTGTTGCTGTGTTGGGCCCAAACCTCGATGTGCACAAACCCTCACAAACCCAAATAAGAGAAATTTGATTGACATTACAGGGCTGGTCAGGATGTTATGAGCACTGCAAGTGAAATAGCACCCCTTTTACAGATCAGTCAGCCATATAATGGAAAATCTATAGGTCTTGCAGAAGCCAAAGAGAAATGAAGGCCTTTGCCAAACCTCAGGGTACAGACTTTGAACAACAGCTGGCAGCTGCACATTAATCAGTGCTTTATGAAATAAACAGTTCTTGTGAAGTACAAAATTATGTCCTGCAATTGAAACCCACCAATGGGTGTGGCTAAAAGATTAGAATGAAGATGACTGAACTGAGAAAAGGTGCTATATTTTTGTCATTACAAGAATTGCAATAGCAGTTAACTTATCTGAAGCAAATAATAACTTATTAACCTCCTGAACAAATCTAAGCTAGAGTTTACCACTACAGGGTATTTCTTGTAATCATTTTTTGTATTAATTAATTCCAGCCTGGAAATAGCTTGGAAAAAAATAGTATTTCATCTGTTTACTGACAACTGAATATGAGTTCAGATAGTTGATTTTATAGGCTATTTTAATTACTTTGGGTGAGATCTGAGTAATAAAATGAGGCTATACCTACATCTTTGCCAAACAGCATCAAGATTTTGTACCCAAAAGCTCGTGTGATTAATTTAAGAAATAGCTTTTTGGAAATGATCAAATATTGCTTCTAGTCATGCTATAAGCTCTTCCATGGCTCTGCTATGCAACTACTTAGTCATATTTATCTTTTCTATCCCATCATTTTATTTGTATTGCTTTTCAGTGAAATGCATAAAAAACAGTTTGAGATAACTTTTTTCTCCTTTTTTAGGTGAATAAGTAGTTCTGGGTTAAAACTGAGAAATCATTATGACCCTGTCCTCATCCACTCAGTTTTATCCAGAGCTGAAAGAATCAAATATAGGCTCATGTAAAAGAAAAGAAAAGAAATCTACTGAAGTGTTTGTTTGTCCTATAAAAATAAAACAAGCCCTCTATAATGTTATCATTTTGTCTTGTGTAGCAGGCTGTTATTTTCTGAAATACTGTTCATGTGTGAGACAGGAGGGAATTCCTTCTACTTGCTTTTATCCTTGAAATGCTAGCTGCCTACACTAAGCCATAAAGTATTTCAAGGAGGAACTTTTGTTTCACACCCCACAGGGGTTTGCCATTTAGGCAGTTCTCCTCTCTTCTCTGTCTTCTGGAAACTCTAGATAACTTGCTTAAACTGGATGCTTTACTCTTAGACAGCTTGAATTGCATTTGTGAGGATGCAAGAAATTCCACTTATACCCAGGAAGCTTAGTCCGTAAGAAAAGTGTCATTCATAAAATGTGAAAATGTGACAGTAGAGATTTTCTATAGCTGAGATCTCATAAATGCTTCTGAAGGTGCATAACCTAACCCCTGCAACAATCCTACTCATGTAAGAACTAATCCCAAGAACAGAGGTGCAAGTGTAAGTGTATACAGGGTTATATGGGGTATCTGTAGTAAACAGTAGGAAATGTTATTTCCATAAGAATTCCCCAGGGCTCAGTATCAGGGACAGTTCTCTTTAATCTCTTCATTGCTGATCTGGATGAGGGGATTGAGTGCACCCTCAGTAAGTCTGTAGATAGCACCTAGTTGGAAGGGAGTGTTCATCTGCTTGAGGGTAGGAAAGCTCTACAGATGGATCTGGACAGGCTGGATTAATGGACTGAAGCCAACTGCATGAGGTTCAATAAGGCTGAGTGTTGGGTCCTGCAGCTGGGCCACAACAACCCATGCAATGCTACGGATTTAGGGAAGTGTGGCTGGAAAGTTGCCCAGAGGAAAAGGACCTGGGCATGTTGATTGACAGCAGCTGAATATGAGCCAGCAGTGTGCCCAGGTGGCCAAGAAGGCTGATAGCATCCTGGCTTGTATCAGAAATAGTATGGCCAGCAGGACTAGGGATGTATGCTTATACTCAGCACTGGTGAGGCTGCACCTCGATTTCTGTGTTCAGTTTTAGGCCCCCCCATTATGAGAAGGACTTTGAGGTCCTGGAGCAAGTGAACAGAAAGGCAACAAACCTGGTGAAGGTTCTAGAGCACAAGTCTTATGAGAAGCATCTGAGGAAACTGGGGTTATTTATTGTGGAGAAAAGGAGGCTGAGAGGAGACCTTATCGCTCTATACAACTACCTGAAAGGAGGTTATAGTGAGGTGGGGATTGGTCTCTTCTCCCAAATAACAAGTGATAGAACAAGAGGAAGCAGCTTCAAGTTTCACCAGGGAAGGCTTAGATTGGATACTAGGAAAAAATTCTTCACTGAAAGAGTTGTCAGGCACTGGAATAGGCTGCCCAGGGAAGTGGTGGAGTCATCATCACTGGAGTTATTTAAAAGATGTGTAGAAGTGGTGCTTTGGGACATGGTTTAGTGGTGAACTTGGCAGTGCTGAGTTAATGGTTGGACTTGATGATTTTAAAGGTCTTTTCCAACCTGAAGAATTCTTTGATTCCGTGATTCTAAGAGACCTTACTATAAGAAAATATTTTAAAACATAATTTTATTGTATCACAACCAGGCAATTCAAGTTGGAGAGAAAGGACGAACAGAAAGTCGAGCTTTATACACTAAGTGTTCTCTTCCACTTAACCAAATGAAACAGAGTATGTCACCATATGATTAATAGCTGAATCTAATATGGTGCTGAATAAATAACCACTGTAAATATAGCTATCTTCACAGCAGGAGAACCCTTAGCACGAGTAACAGCAGGTTAGCTGACAGCCAGAGAGATTACAGTATTTCATTTTCAGACACAAGTCTCAGTCCAAGTGGCTGTGGTCAGCAAGAAACTGTTTCTAATATGTTTGGCTGGACCCTGAATTTAATCTGCTGACTGCTGCCAGATTTACAGGACAGGTTTTAATGGTCCATCAGTTTTAATGGACTGTTAATGAATGCAGCAGATTCATTCAGAAGGCCACCAGGAACAGAGAAATAGGTCAGTATAGGCAGCAATGGTTTGATGTAGAAACAGTGATGGGAAAGGGGTAACTCAGTTACGTGTAAAATGTTACAATTATCTTCCCATATCATCTGAGCTATATATAGCAAGTATAAAACCAAAATATCTTTTTATAGCTACCTGCAGTGGCAATATTTAGCCACCCTGCCTACATCAGAAATAAAACTTCCTCTCTAGATTTAGGTTAGCCAAGAAAACACATACTGAAAGAATGAGATACATACCAATGTCTTAAAAACCTAAAGGCAGATCACAGAAGAGAGCAAATTAAATCTTGTCTGCTCAGACTGTTTCGCACCCAGCAGGTAGAACACGTCTGGCCAGCTCCTCCAAAGTTGCACACATAATTTACACCAGTCTCTAGGCTTTGTCCTGAGCCAGTTCATTCCTCAGAAGAAATCCTACTGTCTACCTTCAACACCCTTTCCATATAAATGTACTTTTCCTCAAGGGCCCAGAGGTAAGACTCTCAGATGTTTGAACCCTTTTGGCTTTTGAAGAGGATTTAGAAAACCTGGACACATGAACCTGGTGCACAGCTTCTCTACAGTAGGCTCTGACAGAAAAGAAATAACGGTAAAACCAGGTGTGTGGCTGTTTCAGATGCACACAACTGTTGTTGGTGTAACAGATGCTATTCCTGTACAAGAAATTCACCTTTATAGTGCTAAAACTTTGTCCAGAGGGGCAATATAGTGTAATTACAAATGACAAAGAGTTACAGCATTGTAAAAACCCTGCGCACATTGTCTCCTATCTGCATATTGGTTTTTATGTTCAAAAAAGATAAATAACCTGGTCCAAGTTCAAGTTATACACCTAGGAGAAGTGGGAAATGGAGAGATGATAATACAAGAGATAACAGGAAAAAAATGGCTTTTTTTAACCCAGGAAAGTAAAGACTGAGAAGAGAAACAGTTTTGATTGATATGTAACATCAGGGAGTAGATGTCTAGCAGGAGAAAAGCTGCAGGGCAGTGCTAGCAGAAGAAAAAATGAGCATAGCCATGAATAGATTTCAGCAGAAAATTAAACCATTTCCACCTTTAAGAATGATGTCCTAACAACAGGTTTTCAATAGGAACAATATGACCAAAAAATGAAGTTACTTTTAAGATGCAATTCAGTATTTTGAAGGGGATTATATCATGTGGTGACATGTGATATTAAGGGACTGAGACCAAAGAATCTAAAAGTTCCTTCCTGTTCCATATTTCCCTTAGCCAACATGTCATGATGCTGGTTTGACTTTGCAGAAAGGCTACAGGCTCTGCTTCTCATGAAAATTTAAACCTTAGACAGAGCCTTGTTACACATGCAGAGAAGAGGGATGGTGAGTCCTCCAGAAGCAAGATGCCCTTTGGAAAGCTAGAGAAACTGCTAAGTTACTTTTAAATTAAAGATGTGTTTCCCTAACAGTTCTGTTTTTGAAGGCTGATACATGCTGAGACTAAAATTTAGCAGTTCAACATTCATGTGAATGGTCTTCAGCTGGAGATGGAAGTGAAGACAAAGTCACTTCTGGGAGCTGGTGAATCAGAAACACAACACAGTCTTAGATTAAGCAGATAATTTTTAAGGACATCAATGGACAAAATTAAAAGGTTCATAGAATCCTAGGTGTTGGAAGTGACCTTGAAAGATCATCCAGTCCAACCCGCCTGCCAGAGCAGGGTCACCTAGAGCACATCACACAGGAATGTGTCTAGGCGGGTTTTGAATTTCTCCAGTGAAGGAGACTCCACAACCTCCCTGGGCAGCCTGTTCCAGTGCTCTGTCACTCTCACAGTAAAAAATTTTTTTCTGATATTCACATTGAACCTCCTATGCTCCAATTTGCACCCATTACCCCTTGTCCTATCACTGGTCATCACTGAAAAAAGCTTAACTCCATCTTCCTGACACTCACCCTTAACATATTTGTAAACATTGATGAGGTCACCCCTCAGTCAAACTAAAGAGACCCAGCTCCCTCAGCCTTTCCTCATCAGGGAGATGTTCCACTCCCTTAAGCATCTTTGTAGCTCTGCGCTGGACTCTGTCAAGCAGTTCCCTGTCCTTCTTGAACTGAGGGGCCCAGAACTGGACACAATATTCCAGATGCAGCCTCACCAAGGCAGAATAGAGGGAGAGGAGAACCTCCCTTGACCTACTAACCACACCCTTTCTTGACCTACTAACCACCCCAGGTTGCCATTGGCCTTCTTGGCCACAAGGGCACATTGCTGGCTCATGGTCATCCTCCTGTCTACCAGGACCCCCAGGTCCCTTTCTCCTACACTGCTCTCCAGCAGGTCAGCCCCCAACCTGTACTGGTACATGGTGTTTCTCTTCCCCAGATGTAGGACTCTACACTTGCCCTTGTTGAATTCCATCAGGTTTCTCCCTGCCCAACTCTCCAGCCTGTCCATATCTCACTGAATGGCAGCACAGCCTTCTGGTGTGTCAGCCACTCCTCCCAGTTTAGTGTCATCAGCAGATTTGCTGAGGGCACACTCTGTTCCCTCATCCAGGTCCTTGATGACAATATTAAATAGTACTGGTCCCAGTACTGACCCCTGAGGGACTCCAAAGTGGCAAAAGGAGATCCAAGAACCAGGAAATGGGTGTTGAGGTGTGAAATTCCCAAGATGGGCACTGGGCAGTGCTGGGCAGCCCCATGTTTGCTGATGGTGGCTGGAGCAGGACAGCCACCCAAACCTTCTGTCCTGACCATGCTGTGAGAGCTGAGCTGCAGCTGGAGTGGGAGCAGGTGAGTGCTTTCCCTGGCTGGTAAGGGACAAACATGGACAGATTGGTTGAACATCCTGCTGTCACTGTCAGTGCTCATTTCAGGCCTGACAGCAGCAGCAGCCCCCCACAGATTTGCAATAAACCCTGCTATATGGGTAAAACAAATATCTTCATTAGATGGGCAAATATAAATATTCCAAGCCAAGTAGTTAATTTAATAAAAAGATAGAACCCCTAGAATCAAGTCTTAAAGTGCTTTTGATAGGATTTATAAACATTTAATGCAGTATACAGGTTGAATTTGTTTTACTTTGATGTTTTTTTTTTAACCTTGGACAACTTGGATTGTGAGCTTACCTACAACTATTCCTCCACTGCAGAATGGTCTTGGGAAATTGAACAAAGGTTTAAAAAAGCTTATTTTTTCTCTAGAATGTGATAAGGTACATAAATAAAACTGTCACTATAACAATATAAATAATGAAAACTGTGAGCAGGGGTAAAGGACAGCAAACACAAACACAGTCTGCATACTGCAGAACATTAGTCAAATTATGCACAACTTGTACCTAACGGATCTGTCCCTAAAATGAGAAATAACAGTGGTTCGAAGATCTCTAGTAACACCACTCCCTAGAATCATAATGGAATCTTGAGGAATGCTCAGTTTTCACTTCCAGTTCAACTCAAGATATCTGCTACAGCAACCTCTGCATTTATCCATGGTCTATTCCCCACTGATAAAAAACTCAGGTAACTTTTCCTGTAAAGTGCAGCTGCCACTTATTAAGAAAGATGAGAGACATAGATGAGGCTTTGATTATTATCTGTAACTCTGCATGACATTTATCTGAAGGAACAGCTCTGATCAGGTACTGTATTCATTTGAGGCCTCTAGATTTTCAGTCCTGGAAGAAAACAGAAAGAAAGAGTTTTTCCAGTTTGTTTGTTTCAAATCTTTGATGGCATATTTTTAAATAATTATCACTGTTCCACAACTTTTTTTTTTTCTTTTTGCAGCTTTTGTGCATGAGGAAGAAAGAATCCTTTTAAAAATAGCAGTAGTCAACTTCAAAGTCATAATTGGCAGAAGAGGAAGAGCAATAGCTTTAAATTTATTTTTTAAAAAAGCCTGGATTTCAAGTTGACAGCATCTCTTTAAACTAATGAGACCAAATAAGAGGTGGAAAACATGCAAATGCACTGGGAGAAAGTTAGGATGGCATTGATGACAATTAACTAATGATTATTAATTCCCCCAGTACACATCGTAATAATGATAATTAACTCATTTTGTTTCCTTGTGAATGCTGTTAACATTTGATTTCCTGGGCTTTTCCTTGCAATTTACATTAATTACTGTCCACCTCCTGTCTAGTTTTCCTACTGAAACTTAAAAAAACAAACAATAGTCTTTAACCCACTCAACAAGTCTTCTCCAACTGACATTCAACCTAGTTGGCATAGAAATATTTTCACTGCCTCTCTGCCCCATCATCACACCTTTCAGAATAAGAGTTTTGTTGAAAGAAGCTGATTCCTCCTTTTCTTTACCTTGACTTGCAGACATGCTTTTTTTTTCGTTTGCTAACTTCAGGAGCTGACTTGTTTTCCAGCCTGTATCCTTACCATTGCACATGACTTCACTCACTCATATTTCGTTGAATCCAGCATCCAAACCACTGATTCCTACTTGCTTCCACATCCTTTCTGCTGAGAGTCATTTACTGCCACCTTATCCACCCCTATTTGCTAGATCCCTCAGCCCGTTGCACAAGTGATCTTCTTCATCCTGTCTCCCTAATGAAGTCAATGAAGACTTCTCCATTGGAGATTGAGACAGTTCTCACAAATTATGGATAGTCTGCATAATCAAGGTATGGGAAGAAGAGGTCTAAACTTGACATAATGAATGTAATGCAATAGATAGACTAGTTTTCTTTTGAAAGTCTGTCAATGGATACCTCTTATGAAGCTCATACCCATCCCAACTACACTTGCTTTGGACAATTAATACCATGCAATAATTTCCAGTTTTATCTAGAAATGTTGCAAGAGAAATCCCCTTGGAGTCCTCATATTGCTCACACTGACAGAGCCTGAGAAAGCTGCAGTGATCCCTGTTACACTGAGACTTTGGAAATGTGTTGAATCCATTTCAGGGAATCTTTAACCTGTAGTTAAAAAAAATCCCATTAACATCTTCCAGAAGCTGAAGGAAACCCATGATTCATACTGGTGTCCCAGTGGATCTGTAATTTTTGTCAAAATCTATCTCGGATTTTGGCAGGCTATCAACAGCTGTCATTCTCAGTGAATTCTGTGTATGTGCTGTACTCAGCCCAGCTATTCTATACGTTCTGAGATGCATGTTCATACCCATAACTAATATAACCTCTCCTGTGTGCTGGATACTGCACACCCGAAGACTCGTGGGAAAGTCTGCTCCTTATTCACATACCACTGCCGTGTCCCTAACACAGCAGCTGTGTGTGTGCACAGGGAGCAGCTGTTGCCAGACATGTTCCATTATAAGAATTGTTTTTCAGTTGCTTATAGAATTTACGCTTTTCTGCACATTTGTGAGGAGAAGGCCTCCATCTCTCAGGAGGATGAATAGCATTGTTAGCAAAAGCTGGTTGTGTAGGGAGTGCAAATGCTTCTCAAGAACCTTTATTATCCTCCTCCAGTTAGTGCTGGCTTAAGCCATCTCAGCCTTTGGGCTGCAGCTCAGCTCCCCATGACCCCTGGTGAGTGCAGAGCTGTGCACCATGCCACCCTGGCCCCTGGCAAACCACGGCAAATTACTCTGGGAAATTCCTCTTAGGAAGGCTAGATTGACCCGATGGCCTTCCCATAAGTGCAGCTGCAGCTCAGGAACCTGTCCTGCATGGTGAAGCAGCAGAGCAGACAGTGGTTGAGCTGCAAACTGCATTGGGTCTGCCAACTTTTGGAGCCACAGGACCTCAGGTTTGCAGAGCAGAAGAGAATGAGCTGTAGGCCAAGTACCATGTACCCATTTTGGCCCCATTGCTGGACAGTTAAACTGACTCAGCCCAGGAGCTTCCAGAGGACTCTGCAGAGCCCTTGTGGCAACAGAGCTCCTTTGCAGACATGATGCATTTTTTTTGCTTGCTTAATCAGATGTTCCTTTTTCTGTACTGGCCGATCAACTGCTCATGTCTTCAGTGTCCTTCTACAAGCAGGCCCATCAGTCACTCCAGGAAAGAGAAGGAGAGGTGAGGACACAGCAGAGAGAGACATGAGTATGAGGCATATTCCTGGATGTCCGTTTGGCTGCTTTAACCATTCAAACACACTCCCAACATGTAGCTGTAGAGCTGCGCTGTTGTGCAGTGACTCAGGAGCTGGAATAACTGAGAACAAGATGGAGTCCAACACTTCTATAGTATGTTCCTGTTCTGTCACAAGGTGGGACATCATGGGAACACATGATAATACAAACAAGGACAGTGCCTTCTAGATTTTTCCTAATATAGTTCCAGGAAATCTGTATATTCAGGAAGCACAACTTGTAGCAGAAATTCAGCAAGACTGAAGGTAAATCCTCATCCCCAAAAAGGGTGGTGTAATCAGGATAAATGTCCCCTTTTTGAAAACTTTCAACACATTGAGACTCTCGCCTGGGATACCAAAGACATACCTAAGTGCTGGCTTTGCTTTCGAGGCTCAAGAAAGCAACAAGCAGGTCAGATGCCCATTTTCCAGAGCTATTGGACCTCTGGTTTGCTACACAGGGAAGTGAGGGAAGCACTGAGATGCTGCTGAAGGATTTGGTTCTGGGAGGCACCCTGACCTTTCTCAAGATAATGAAAAGAGTCTGTGAGAAATGTTCCTCTTAGATATGGGGTTAATAACTGCCCATAGGATGCCCAGAAGTGATTGAAAATATGGGTCAGGTGGAGTGTTGCAGGAGAGGGCTTGCAGCAAGGTGGGGTTTCTCAGGTTCTTTTGGAAGAGAGAAACTGAGATTATTCATCAAACATTAAGAGCTTGGGGGAACAGGAGAGGAGACAAAGAAGTTGTGTTGTCTGGAGAAATTCAGAAAAGAAGGTGAAAATGGGAAGTGAAATATAAATATAAGATGGATGTGCAGAAAGGGTTTTCTCTCAGGCGAATGAGAGCACAGAAATTTGCTAATACTTTCCTGTACACTTAGTCTGTTTTTCTTCTTTTTCTCCCTGATAATAAAAATATTCCAGATGGATGTGGGTAACAAAATTTCTTGAGGAGAAAGGTTTTAATTTGCTTCTTTTCGCCTTTATCGCACTGAGGAAGGGATGGGACCAAACCAGATTTACGGAGCCATTCATCATTATCCCAGGGGAAGTCAAATCCCTCTGCAAAGGTTTTCCACTGGCAGAAGGACAAATATGTGCTATATGACAATGGGAGTCCATTGCCTGAACTTCCTGCATATTAATTCCCCTGCCTGATATTTTATGTTGAAAATGTGGCAATAGGTAGGGTGGGTGGCAGCCACATGGTGCAATATGGTATCGACGTGCCATAAATAGCAGTGAGGCAGTATCTGAAGTTGGTAACATACTATTGGATATCACCCAGTCAGTGCTTATAAGAAGATCTGAAACAAGCTTTTGCTGCTCCCACAGATATGAATAGGGGTTAATCAATTTAAATTCCCAGGAAAGCTCATCTGAACTTTCTTCTGAATGGAGTAACATAAACCATTGCATGCAGAATTATAGCTGTCTTGGATGATACAATTTAGTTTGCTCCCAAAGGAGCAGTGGATAAAAAGCTCTCATTGAAAACAGGTTGTCAGCTTAGTTTAAGATTATCACAGATCTTAATTTCCTGCTCCTGGAGCTGGGGCACCCAAGGGTGGCTGGGCAAAAGGTGACCTGTCCCATCCCAGACTACTTGTTTCCTCTGTTTCCTGGGTGAAAAGATGGATCTTGGGTTTGGACAATTTTGCTGCTGTGCTTCTTGTAGGGCAGTTTGAGTTGCACATATAATAGGTTTTGGGGAAACTCAATTGCGATCCGTAGCAGTCGTGTGTCCAGGGCTTGATTTGATGGGAGTGAGGATGGGATGGCCCCCCAACTTGGGTATCTGGAAACAGAGAGGACTCCCCTGGTTCAGACAGACAGTGCTGAACAGCTGCTGGGGGCCTCTCCAACCTGTTCAGGTCAAAAAGTTTCAAACACATGACGAGGCTCAAAGGAGGGACATCTGTGCAAAATGTGAAGATTTCTCAGATTTTCATAGTAATTTTTATAAACTGCTTGTTAGCTGCTTAGACAACTGAGGCATTTATATTTGTTAGAGTAATAATTCATACTGCATTAAATTTAGCACTTGTTTATTTATTTTATTTTGTTTGTAAGTAGGTGTTTGATTTGCAGGAAATTATGACAGCCCCTAAATCAATCTGACCTTTACCAGTAGGAGTATGTTCCTGCAGCTCTTTATACTGGGAGGAGTTGCAGGAATGTCATTGATTTTACTCTCTCTGAAACAACAGTCCACTTGCTCCCTTACACCAAACACCTGCCCCACTAACGTGCAATCACTTGTGTCTCAGCTGCTTCATTAATCAAATGGTTGTTCTGATATTTTGCATTTCTAATCAAACAGCTGCCTGCCATATCAATACCCAATTGACTGATTGTGTTTACAGAACCAAGGAGTGCTTTGCAAGAATACTGATAACTTTACGCTTAAAAAGTAAAATTACATAATCTATATCTAATAAAAAATAAAATCTAGAGCCTCATCCCTAGAAACAGACAGAACACTGATGACTTAATTTCACAGAGTTATCTCTGTGCTAACTCTAATAATTTGTGTTTGACTTAGGCAAACTTCAGAAGGGCACTTGGACACATCGGGAGATGCAGAACCAGCCATTTTATTCAGTAGTTTGCTTCAGCAGTTTATAATCTCCCTAAAACATAATTGTGCCTTATTTCTCATTTAGATTTGTCTAGTCTTGATTTTAACCATAATTTCTTGTTAAGCTTGCTTTTCCACTACATGTTGATGTGTTGAAGAAAAAATAATCTGGTTGGATCAAGATGAAGACTAAGTTCTACTGGCTATTAGTCAATGAAATCAACCTTGATAATTTCACATACAACTCTTCTTGAATATGATACATTTCAAATTGCAGGGAATTTTGCTGTTATTTTTTTTGGTGTTTGTTTTTTTTTTTTTTTTTTTTTTTAGAATTCTAAAGTGAAGCAAAGAACACTTCCATTCCCAGGTAATTTTCCTCTTGAGGTTACTTTGAACTATTCTTTGCTAAACTAAAGTTATGGTGCTCTTCACATTACCCAGGGAGTTACATTTACTCCAATCTCCACTTTTTTAGGGGGTGTAATTTTGCACTCTCAGCAACTTTTAATGATATCTAATATAAGTACACCAGAGCTGTACATTACCCTAAGTCTAGTCTGGCCTTTTATGTACATAAGGGTAAGAGCTGCCTTTTACCCTTCACACAGCCAAGAATTTCTAAAACAAATACTCTTCCAGTCAAAGCAAATATTATTGACTATACACAGACACACATGCCACATATGCCACCTGCACCCATGTTGCGGGTTTGAATTCTTCCATAAATTTAGGCATGCGAGTCCACAGCCAGCACAGGAATAGAGAGATAAGAGCAAATAAAATGACTATCTTGTTCATACAGACTTAACAGCTTTTGGTTTCAAAAAAGCCTAGGGAACTCGTATGGATTCCACCACCTGGAAACTTGAGTTCCGCGTGAGCTTTGCTGTATTTCTGCTGAAAACATTCCTGGATATATTCAGGTTTTCACACACGTGTCTGAGGAATAAAGAACAGTCACTGATGCATCAGAAAGGGCTTATGTGGAATGCTCTGCAGCGTTCCCCATCATGGCATGGTGAGCACCTGCCCTGCCCCTGGTACAGGTTAGCCAGGGGAGATGTCCTAGATAGGAAACCAGACATCCTGATGCACTCCAGCCTTTCAGCTAAACCTACTCTGCACTTCAGAGAGGAATGAGGGATTTGATAATCCAAAATCTAAGTTTTTAGCCAGGGATTTGGTACTTGGCTGTACAGGGAGGAACCTACTTTGTCTCTCTGAAAGCAATACACGTGTTAGACTGGAAGGGTTTTTTAAAAATGCTAAGCTGCTTCTTGGAGCAGGACCAGAAATCCTAAAATGAAGTAGAGA
This sequence comes from Chaetura pelagica, assembly GCF_000747805.2. NCBI lineage: Eukaryota > Metazoa > Chordata > Aves > Apodiformes > Apodidae > Chaetura > Chaetura pelagica. The sequence continues at coordinate 3,886,655 of NW_009953505.1, read as the reverse complement.
GCTTACCCCAAACTGATCCCTTGACTGTGCTTAGATTAATTTATGACAACAAAGTTTCTGCTCTGTGCAGTAATAATTTCAATTTAAATGAGTAACACTAAAAAATTAATGAAATGGAGCTTTATCGAGGGTGGAATTATTTACCATAAACTTTGATTAAATTTTCATAAGGTCCTAATTGATTTTGGCACATATATTTCAATGTCTGTGTGCAGGACTTTGTCTAGTAAGCTATTATATGAGCTCTAGAACATTTTTTCTAGTAATATTTTGATTACACACCATATCACCCTCCCTGGAGGTGTTCAAGGCCGGTTTGGATGAGGCTTTGTGCAACCTAGTCTAGTGGGAGATGCCCCTGCTCATAGCTGGGAGGTTGGAACCTGATGATCTTTAAGGTCCCTTCTAACCTTAAGCATTCTATGATTCTGCCATCTTTTCTCCAATGTAGTCCTACTTCTCCAATACAAATTATTTCTCTCCAGCCTCACAAACTTTCTTATTTATGCCCTGGGTGGTAGTTAATTATGACCTCTAACAAGAACCTGCTGAATTACACCAATCAAGAAATCAATTTGCTGGGGCTTTCCAATGTTGCAGCTATATTGGTGTCCTGAATATATACACTCAAAAAAACTGCAGGCCTCCTAACTGCTTGGTGCTAGTAATTAGGCAAGATTAGCATTTCACTGGAGCAGTGTCAGCACAAATGTGAATGTGGGAAATTGAGCACAGTAATGATACTTCGTGATGAGCAAGTTTTCAGTCAATGATTCAAAATTATAGCATGTTATCTCCCCTCAGCTAAAATTGCAGAGGGCTGCAGAGAAAATGTTGAGTTTATTTTCCATATTTGACTAGAGATTACATACTTTTCTGTACTGAAAGCTCAGAATTACCTGTAAAGAATATTCATATCACATCACTGTATGTCATATATATCAGTACAAAAAAGTAAATTCCAAGTAAATTTTTTTCATCTCTCTAGCAACGGGCAAGGAACATAGTTTGCTGCTGTTCTGGGTGCTGAGAGGGGTGAGCAGTGCAGAGAGGAGTGGTTGTGGTTATCAGCAGGCAACACGGATGCTTGTGCCTGGGAAAGGAAGGGATGGGATCAGAGTCAGGTCCCCAGGCTTTCCCCCGTGATCAATCATGTCCACTTGACCTCTTCCCTCAAAGACACCTAGGTAGTTGTCAGGCTCAGTGTGCACTAAAGTGATGCAGCTCAAAGATAAAGCAATATTTGCAAAAAGGTGCATTGCAAGAGGCTGGAAACTCTGCTGAGGGCAGAGTACACATGCTGAGCAGTGGTGGTGAAGCACCACAATACATGGTCCCCAGCACAGCAGGACCCTTCTGTCAGGCTGAGCTCAGATGCACCACAGAGGTCTGTCCCAAAACTAGTCCTGTCTAATAGCTTTACCAATGCTCTGGAGGAGGTGACAGAAGGCTTCTTCATCCAGTTTTCAGATTACACCAGACTGGGACCTGTTGATGCACACAAGGGCTGGGCTGGAAGAGGCGAACAACAAGGATCTAATGAAATTAGATTACTGCTATGTGACCAGCACATATGTGACTGCTACTGTGACCAGCAGCTGCAGCCACTCTGCCTGCATCATCTGCTGGAAAGGCTGAAAGCAGCTACAAAATCTTAAGGCCCTTCCATGAAGAGACTTCATGGAAAACACTCCCTGGAACTTGACTCAGCAGGCTCCGGCTGACACCAAGCAAAAGGAAGCAGCACTCTCCACCTCTGTGTACAGGGAAGGGAAACTCCTGTCCTCAGCTTCTCTGCCTCTGGTACATGTTGAACAATGCAGCTTCAGGAAGCAGGTCATGACTATTATCCCAAGCCTTCCTGTGCCTTAGCTGATGTCACAAACAATTTTGATACAGCCATGAATTATAAATAAAATGCATAAATAAGCAGTCTATGACAGAAATTAAGCATTTGAACTGATGTGGAGGGACACAATTTTTAGTTCTTAAGATTATCTGCCTTCGAATATTTTTTATGGTTCCACTTTTCTTCCTACTGGGGCAATATTGAAAAATACCTCACTTTTATTTCTGGACACTAGTCATCATAAATTCAGATCAAACATCCCTGCTACAGGTCACAGTGCCTTGTGTCCTTGTGAAGGACTGCTACAAAGCAGCACAGTGAGACTTGACCTCTGACGATGCAATGCCTTGGATCTGGGAGTGCATAGGAGCCACTAGAGGTAAATGAAGGTTTTGCTTCCAGTCAGAAAGGCTGAGTTCTTGTCTTTAAGGCTTGGGATGCTTTCTTGCTATTTCTCTGTGATGCATATACTGTAATATGCTGATGACAGTGACCTTCTTCAGGATTTATTACAGCTCTAGATGGCACAAGGGAAGCTGAATAATAATAATGACAGATCCATCCCCCTGGGGAGCATCCAGGGCACACTAAAAGAGATGGCAAGACAAAAAAAACATGTAGGAAGAAGAATGAGATATCCAGAGAAGAAGATGCTTCTCTACAGCTTTGCACTTGCTGTCTTTGCCCCTTGTTGCTGTCAGAATGCGAGACAGCATCTCTGATGATGAGTGGGTAGGAGCCAAAGTGACACAGCCCTAAGCCAGAGGTCTGATCTCCTGCAACCAGGGCACACAGCAACATGCAGACATGTCAGTGTTCCTGATGGAGGACCAGGCAGAGTGGTGTCACAGATGGCTTAGTGTCTGTTGCTACAGCACTTTGCCATGACAGATGAGCAAAGGGTCTAATTATATCACTGGAAGGAGAGAGCCATCTTGCAGTCTCCTGTGATCTACAGCACCCATTGCAGAGCTGCTGTGTAGTAGTAGGTGCCACAGCGCATTAGCTGCCCTGAAACACTGCAATACATCATGCATTCTGTGGCCACCCTAATATATGGCACTGCCTTTTCTTGCCAGTCCATCACTTCAAAAAGGGACAGGGGGTGTAAAAAGCCTCAGTGAGACAGCTGCACAGAGGGTATAAGTTTCACACAACTCATACAGAAAGCAACGAACTGTACCAAGGGCTTCCATCCACTTTCCCCTGACCGTTCAGCAGCTATTCATAAAAGAGCATGAAAGAACAATTCCAGCTGACTGCATGTCCTAATGCACTTATGTTCCTGCAATCATTCTGTTTAATCTCGATTATAACCAGAACATGTGGTGCAACTGGAAAGGGAGAAGGGTGGCAGGAAAGCAGAGGTATAGCTGTACAATAGTTACCTATTGATGTGTGTGCTTGATGCTACAAAGTGAGTGCCTGTGTTGAAAGGGTTACTGCAGACCATGGCCCTGTCCCCTGGGTCATAGTGAGCAGGTGGTGTGTCAGGGCACACACGTTGCTGTGAGTCTCCAAGAGGTAGACTCCGCATTCCATTTTTGCAGTGCACCTCACCCTTTTCCTGCAGGTACCAGAGCTGCTCTGCACAACTTAAAAAAATTGTCCATTTCACAGAATCACAGAATCCTAGGGGTTGGAAGGGACCTCATCTAGTCATCTAGTCCAACCCCCCTGCCAGGCAAGATCATCCAGAGCACATCACACAGGAACGTGTCCAGGCAGATTTTGAATGTCTCCAGAGAAGGAGACTCCACAACCTCTCTGGGCAGCCTGTAGGATTTGTAGGATTTTGATGTAGAGAAGTGAGTAAAGTGAGAAGAGGGGGCCCTTCTGAAGCCTTAAGTGTGTGCAAGAGGTAAAGATATAGCAACTAAGATAGTAACAGTCTACAATACTCAATCCCTGTGGGAATCCTCTACTGCCACTATCACATTAGCCCTCAGATCAGTCCTCTTCTGAAGTCTGAATTAGTATCATGGTCTAGCATATGAACATACAAGGTCTGCAATAGAATCAAACACTTTAACTTTGTTTGTATAAATCTGACACTGGCAATTCATAAAACATAATATACAGTGCAGTGGTGGGCATGCAGAAATAGGTACTCTTCTAGTTTTTACTGTGGATGAAAAATCTGCTAATGAAATTGAATTATCCAATACATTCTGCAAATTATGCTGCCTTTGGGCTGCCAAGGCATCCCAGTATTTTCTTTATAAGAATGACTATATGGAATAGTCTGGAAAACAAATAATATTGGAGATTCTCATTAAAAACTGTTTTAAAGGAAACTATCTTAAGAAATTAAAATACATATTTCTGTTGATGCCTTCTCTAGCTTAGCTGACTGACTCTCTGCATCTTCCATAGTGGATGTGCATACTCTAGGGCTTATGGCACTGCATTGTTAGAGAATGTATTATGACCTTCTGACCTGAATGACTTGTATTTTTCCATCCAAATTTGCTAAGAGTAACCCTGCCATTTGGTGCTGGGCGTAGTCATATCATACCAGAAGTGTGTGAAGGAGCAACTTTGTAAAGATATGTGTGAAGATATGGCTGCAAAGATAAAAACCAGCCTCCAACATGGAGGGTGCTGGGAATGAATCTAGCATCCCTAGTTGTGGTAGGCATTCCAGGGCTACACAGTGTTCAAAACAGATCAACATAGTCACCCATTATCATGTGGCTGGGTCCAAGAAATCAAGCAACTCACCACTGCAGACTTCTTGAGCCTACTTGCTGTTCAGATGTTTGGGCTGGGTTGTCTGTACGGGTGTATTTCCATATGCCAGGTGCCTCACCAGGGGAAAACAGAGATGTAAACACATCCCACTTGTAGAGTGGATAAGGTATCTGTCATAGGTCACACTTTCTCATTTCCCTGATTTCACACTGATGGTACTCTGTTCTTCTTCAGCTGCTGACAACTGTTTCTAGAAGGCTGAATCCCTTAGGCAGTTGGTGTAATCAGGGAGAAATGATGTCTTACTGGTGATTTTTACTACCATGGTGGATAATTGCTACCTGCAGCATCACCCCCAAAGTCTGCCAGCTTTATGTGCCTTGCAGACGTTCTGAAGAAGTGGCTTGGGAAAGGTTTTGGAGATTGGTCTCTAGGCAAAGTTGAATGTACACATAGGCTTCAAAAATCCTCATCTATATTTTATGCATTGTGGCAATTCTCAAATCCTCAATCTGAGGCTAATACAACTCCTTATGTGCTGGGTACCCCACAAATGCAGAACAAACCCAGATGCTCTTTCTTGACACATTTACCACCCAGGCACATAGATTTTGCTTCTTCAATTTTTCATCACTTCAAAGAAGAATTTTAAGGAACAAGTAAATGTCACACCTTTAAAATTATTGCACAGACTGTAGTTGTGCTCAAATAAACAGTGCAAATGTGGTGAGATTTGTATAACCCAGTGGACAACTGCCTTATTTTAAAGCTACTAATTTCTAATAGACTTTCTCTGACTTAAAACTGCTACAGATCTTGCACTCTCTCTTGAAATGCATCTAGTTTATGCACAGTGGTTGGAATTTAAAAGGAGCCTATGCATATTAGTTTCCCAAATCCCATTACATTTTAATAAGATTTCTCTCTCTAATAGGCTGAGGTCTCTCAAAAAACTCAGACTGAATTCCCACTTTCCACACTGCTGCCACTAAATGAACTTTGTGGCAGTTCTTTCCAGAAAACTCAATGTTAATTTTTTTTTTTTTTTAAATTTTTTTTAGCGTCTCCTGTCCTGCACTTCAATGATTTTGCACTTTCTTCTTGCTTGACTTGCTTTTGCACTTCATGGTTTTTTTTTATCATCCTTGCTAAGGATATCTCCGAATATGGAGTGACACTCAAGCTGACACCATGAACAGGAAAATTGATGAGTCACAGCAGCTACAATTTCCCACCTGCATCAGTGATGGAGAAATCTCCTGCTAGGAGTAACTGTGCACTTTATAGTCAGTTTCCTCTACTGACATCACCCCCCTGAGTTACTGATTTTTTTCTGAACTGCACGTTTACAGATGCACAAAACCAAATAAAATCAAAACAAAACATCATGTTTTAAATAATAAAGAAGCAATCAAGGCACACTGTCCATCAGCCATCACCAGAACTGTCCATCCACCTGGTCTTTTCCAACCAGCTTGAGTCTAACTTCCCTTTGATCATGAACATGTGTTTTCCTGTTGGGATGCAGCCACGAGACTGAGGATGATGCTGCAAAGTCCTCTAGGACTATTGCATCCTGAGAGGGCTACATGGAGTGTTTTCAGTGGGGGGAGGAAATCCTATACCTCCTTTATTCCCCTCATGTCCCTGCCTAGCTGCCAGGGAAGCTGTTCCCAAACATTTTGAGGCAACAGACTGTAGTCAGCCTGTAATGTATTTTTCACAAGCTTGCCAGCACTTCCTCACCAGGCTTACAGTGTAAGTCCAGTGCAAGTGAGGGGGAGCTGGGACAGCTGCTGTACTGCAGGAGCACCAGGGTTTCTGGTGGCCTCTCAGCACTGGGTTCACTAGTATTTCCAGGCATTAACGCCTGAGGTATCCAGGGGGAGGAATTTTCAGTTGAAGTGGCTCCCACTGCAGAACGGGAGTGAGGTTAGACTTCACAGCACATAGGATGGAAGACCTGCCCATCTCTTTGGAAGTAAATTGTACCTGTCAAAAATTTAACTGGTGTAAAAATCCTCCCTAAGTACAAAGCCAACTTCAGCCTCTTGTAGAAAATCTCTCTAAAAGACTGTTGACTTCAGCAGTTGTGTCTAACTATAAATGCCTTTGCATGCATTCCTGTTTTTCCTGCTTGTAAATAATATGGTAAAATAAAAAGGCAGCTCAGATGCTGTAGTGCTTGCAGCATCTTTGATGAATGCACATAAAGATACATGCTTCCTGTGTTAATTCTGAAATATTTCAGAAACCTAACTGGAGCAGGAGAAGCTGGTTTCCTCAGAAACACTCTGCTGAGCACTTCTTGCTGGGATCTTGTCAATGGTTTGAGTTATGATCCTCAGCTCAGGGCTCTGCTCAGCATTCTTTGGCCTCTACTGACAACAGCTCTCTTGATATTTTACCAACACTTATTTTGTACTAAGTGCCTTGCAGGGTGGTGGTGGGGAGCAATTTGGAGTCCTTGACCTCACATGGACTGTAAGGGACATCCTTGGGGGGCTGTACAACCTGGTCCCAGGGGGTGCCCTCCCATAGCCATTGGCTTTCATCCTGTGCTGGGGCTGAGCACTCACAGCTGTGTACATGAGACCATCAGGGCAAGCCTTGCTGTCAGTGTCATGGTTTGTGCCATTTTGGTCACTTTCTTTGCATACTGAGACACATTGCCAATATATCGAATCCACAGTGTTATGAAGGGCTCTGTGTGTCCTTCAAAGCTCAAGGACATACCCTGACCCCTACTAAAGCCTTAGGGTTGCCATGGCAGTGGTGCCCTTCTTTTGTTACTTGAGCCCATGTAGAGGGGCAGAAAGGCACTGACCCAGGCTGGGGCCATCTCACAGGGTCTGACTGGTGGGGCTGGGCTGGTCTTCTGCATGCTCAGGTGAGCAGGGTGGTGGGGCCATCCACACTCCTCTGGGCAGCTGGCCAGAAAGCCTTTGGCTTTGCCCAATCAATTCACCAAAATGCACACTCTGTCCCAGTGCCGAGCCAATTATGACAAGAGGCCTCTGCAAGCAGATTAAATTAATATTTTTCTCACCTAGGAAACTGAAGTCCTTGGAGCTGGAGGGGTGAACCAAGAGGATAAGTGGTCACAAAGACTGAGCCACCCTGTTCCCTCTCCCACTTTCACCCTGGGGGCTGCAGGATAGACCATAGTCCCAGGTCAGGAGACTGGGGACATTCTCCTCCAGGGGAGCCATCAGCCATCTCTTAATGACACAGAAAGGACCAGTGTCTCAATATGTCTTCAAATTAAGGACAGAAATAAGGCCCTACACTTCCAACCCATTATTTTTGAACTCAGCAGCCTGATTGGTTCTCATAGCTGAGAGGAGATTCAGGATGACAGATTCTTCCTAAATGTGTCTTAAAAAGAGTAAGAATGTTGAAAGGTGACTACACTCACGTTTGCAGCAAGGAAAGCTGCATCACTTCAGTGCAGATCTGTTAGAAACCACCGCAATTTCTGCATCTGTGCAATGAGCTGTGGTGTATTCTCAGTGGTGTTCCTGTTCTTCTGCCCTTACTGTGTCATCTTCATCCAGTAACTTCAACCAGTAAGTTATGTGTATTAAAAATTTATTTGCTTTTCTGCATGTGCTCAGGCTTAAAGTGGCTATTGTATATATATATATATATAATTAACATGATTGTGTGTGTTTACTTGAAAAAAAAAACAGCAATCTGTAAAGATCAGCTTTCACATGCAGATTTAGCTTGGATTTATGCAGTTGAAAGGCTAACCTAGGAGTAAAGACTAGAATTCACAAGCTTTATTTGATTTTTATTCCTAGCTGGATATGCTTCTGAAAGCAATGACTTCTTAAAAAACCTACAAATCTAATATGCTTCATCTGTCTGTACGATGATTTCTGCATTCACTGGGCTAATCATACAAGCATTATTTTCAAATTATCCTAACAAACCATAGACTGTGCATAAAACTTGCTGGAATGAATTATTTGTTTCATGTGAAGTTTCAAGGGGAGAGGAGGAAAAGAAACAAGAAATAAAATGTGAACAATAAAAATAATGTGGTGTTGGCTCCTAATTTAAAAAAAAAAAGAAAAGATGAAGAACACTATTTACAAGAAAATGTAGGGGTTTTTTTCCCCCTGCAGATAACATCTCTGAGCCAGAAGCTGTTGATCAACTCCTGCAAGCTTTCATGGCTGTGATCATGAAAGAACCATGTACCAGCCAGGCTTTTCTGAGTGTGATCTGTACCTTCAGCACTCTGCTTTCCCTTTGTGGTTTTTCTGCCACCTTGTTTTAAAGCATAAACCCAATGCTGGAGCTGCTGGGCTACTGTCAGACATTATGTTCAAAGAAAAATATCTTACTTTTTTACCTTTCAAGTGGCTGTATTTTTTTAAGTTCATCTTTTCTGTGGTTGCAGACATTCAGCTGATTATCAACAGTTTCCTGCTGCACGGATTCATCTCTAAGAGTGTCCTTTCATTTCTTCATCAAAAAGTGTTTGTAAGTAAAAAATGTTGTCCAGTTCTGCCATGTTCTCTGAAACATTAAAAGTGGGTATCAAGTCTTATAACGAGTTGTCACGTCTTCCCTTTTTCAGTGGATTTCTTTGACCATAGCTGACCTCACTGATTACAATGCAGGATTTTTACTGTTAGATTAATATAGCAAAAATCAGAATGCCTGCTGAGAGAAGCAGTTACAGTGGAAAAGAGTGTGAGAAAAAGAGTAAGAAGAAATACTAAGGATATGGAATGTAGCTGTCTTTGGAAGAAACTCCTCAAAATTATAACAATACTTTATTTTAGCTAGAAGAGAACTGTGATGTTATTGCTCTGGTGCCGACATTTCAGTTCAGATCAAGAGTGCTCTTTAAACCTGAGTCAATAGTTCCTCTTCACTGTCTTTGGGTTACCTTATGGAAAGGTGATGGAGTGTACAAACAGGATTCCTTCTGGATGAAACAGAACCAGGAGATATTTCCTATTAATTCACCAATGTCTCTGGGGAGTGTGCATCCTTGTGGCCAGACTGAATGAAGGGGAACTACCTGAAAATGTGAACAACATGGGTACAACTGCTCAGCACCAACCCATTTTCTGCACAGGTCCAATCCAAGGCATCACACCGGTTCCTGGTGAGATGTAGCCTGTGGCTAAAGAAAGGTCACAGAGTACTCCCTGAAATCAACCAACACTGCAATGTTCATAATTCAGATAGCTTCAGTGAGATTATTCCAATGCTTTCAATTCCATCCCACCATACCCTACCCTGCCCTACCCTACCCTACCTTACCTTACCCTACCCTACCCTACCTTACCCTACCCTACCCTACCCAACCCAACCCTACCCTACCCCATTATACTGTGGTCGATCACTGTCACTGTAAAATCTCAGTGTCTTCCAGTAGTGCATTAAGCAATATGAGTAATGTTTGTCAACATTTACACAAAGGGTGATCAAGACCTCCTTGCTTCCAGGCTCTCCAAAATTGAACAAGAAGCTGTAATAATGAAATTCTCTTATTGATTCAACTGATCATGATGTATTTGCATTAGTGGCACAAGATAATTGGGGCACATTATAACAAAACAACTGATTGGTAATGTAATGCTGTTCTGAATATGAATACATTATCCTTTCATGCATTTAATATTTCCATTAATCACTAACTTGGTGCCATCTTCAATTTTGCTGAACAGCTTTCAAGCTGGGAAGCTTAAAGCTCTTTAAATCTACTCTTATATTTACAGACCCTCAGACTGCCTGATAGTATGAACTTTTACTTTTAAATCAGACTGAAGATCAGCATGAGATAATGCTTACACTAGTATTCTTCCCGTTTTTCTCTTAGGCTACTGCTTATTATTTATTTCCTTAGCAGAGGAAACAAAAGGGGCTTGGTATATGTAGAACTGCAGCTTTTTCCTTCTGCAATGTGCAGAGCTGCTATCATCCTAAGCCACTAATATTTCAAGGTTTCCAGGCTTAGTTTGGTTGCCTCATGAAGATTTCTGATGCAGGGAGCCTCACCCTTCTCCAGGCAGCAAACAGAGAAGATAAGGTGGAATCAACTGCTTCTCTGTCCCCCCTTTCCCAAACCTCGGCTGCTACTGACTGCTGAGAGGAGACAATCTATTTTGTTTCTGCACTACCTCATCTCCAAGGAGACATACTTCTAATGAACACAACAAGAATAGTATGGAGCAACATGATGCTCCTAGTCCAACATTTTTAAATTAGACACATACGTGCTGTTGGAAGAGCAGATGCCGACATCAGGTCAGCCAGACGGACACAGCATATAAAATGTGGTGAGAGCTCAACTAGTGTCAGTGAGGTTAATAGGGCTGCAAATGCAAGTATGCAATTGTCCAAGGACAGGCATAGCTCTGGCAAGTGTTACAAGTGCTCAAATCCTGCT
>NW_009953505.1:3838388-3875667 GCF_000747805.2 Chaetura pelagica | reverse complement strand
GCTGAAGGTAATTAGAGTTGAAGGCCCTTTGCATTTTTCAAAGGATCTAAAACATTTAGTGTCTGACCAGATACATTTTGCTAAGGGAAACTCGCCCCTCGTTTCTTTTCTTGAAAACTCCTTTGTCACAGATTTTTCATAGATTTCCTCCCTCCTTATCTTAATCCCTTGAAGATAGGTTTGCACATTTTGCTAAGTCAATGAGCAAGATCAGGACAATGAATGACAGATCAGAACACAAGTTAAAAATCTGTCCAGTAGCAACTGCTATAAAAATGTACCAATAGCTTTTTTTGCTAATGCTCTGCAACAATTTTTGTCAAGGTTGTAATTTAGTTTTTGAAAGTAGAAATCACATATTATATCTTAATGTCCCATTTATGTATTCACAAATACAGTGAGATTCAAAATTACATCAGTCCATTGAGTTAATAACTAACATAAAGGTCTGCTAACACTGTGGAAATGCATTATAAGTTCCTTCAGTACCAGAAAGATCAAGAGTAAACACAGCTCTAACTCTAGGAAACTGCTGAAAATGCTATGAAAAAAATTGATGTTATGTCTACTCTGGAAATGGGTCCCTAGTGCACCCATTAGAGCAGAAGCAAGCCCTGCCAAAGCACTAAATGCTGCAAAGAACCATCCAGGATGTCCAGTCCAGCTTCCTCTGATACTTGTTGCCACAGGCAATTATGATCAAAGTAGCAAATTCCTCAGATTATACAAAGCATGGGATAAGATCCTGTATTTGTGCAGCTTTACTCGTTTGGAGAGGTCTCCCTAAGGTGCAACAGAAGGCTATGAATTGGCTTACTTTCCTTTTCTCCTTTGTTTACTCAATAATTGTCCTATGTAAGTAACCTATATTAAGAATATTTTTATGCTCCTTGGAAAATTACTAGTGTTATCAAATAAACCTGACATACTTGGATTTGGTAATGGTACAGACCAGTTTTCTGGTTCTGTAAATGCCCCAGGTAGAAAACATAGGAAATAGCTGCACTGGTTCTTTGAAATAAATTACTCCCTGTGGTTTTCTTGTCTAATGTCATAATTTCTGTTGTTTGACCACAGAAATTAACTGCTTTCCAGAGACAAAAGGAACATGGAAAGACAACTCAGTGGTTTAGACTGATGCAGGCATAATAAAGAAGAGGGGCCAAGCCAGGATCCTGCTGGGACCTGTTGATGAAGCACTGGGTTACTGCAGCAGGCACTGGTCAGGGAGCTGTAGACTGAAGAGCCATAAATGCAAAAATAATAAATAAAATCATTAAGGGAAAGGGCATTCCCCAGACAGACAACAAGGATCGTGAAGCATGCCCAGAAAAACTGCGCAGCTCAGGGAACGCTCACTCACTGGGTCCTGCAGCTGTGAACATGGAGACAGTGTCTCCTTAGAGACACTGCATTGTTGAATGAAGGGTCACCAGGATTTTGGACAGGCAGAGCCAGGACCATGACTCAAATGCCTCTTGAATGCCTCTGCAAGTGTCTCAGATTGTGCATTGCTGAATATCGCTGGAACTTCTTCTATGCCAACAAACTGGTGACCCTTCTCGTGCACACCATCAGTGGTTCTCCCCACATCTGTTACACAGTTTACATTGTCTATTTGCATCCATGAACAGATCTCGTGTCCAGCTTCAGTGAGTTGAGGCAAATGTCAGACAGAGAAATCTCACCTAATCTCCACATAAATGTGTGTTGTCACCGGCTTCTTAATAGTCCCGGAGCTGTGATTGACAAAGGTGAATTATGCCACCCAAATGGTGTAGCTGCTTGAACAGGTCATGAATAGAGAAATCTCCATATGGAAGATTGGAGAACAGTGTGTAAAGAAATTCTGTTTCTCTGATACAGAAAGCTTTATTTTTGCTTTCTGCACAGTTCACTGAGCTCCTGTCAGTCTTCTTGTTTCTGTACTCAAAATTCTTACCTGTTTTGGCTACACTCAGGCAGAATTTACTACAAATTGTCAAAGCAAGAAGTGCATGTGGAGGTCAAGAGAAGAGAACCCCGCCATTATCTTGTATTTTGGCAGGAAGCACCACTACTTTTACCCATAGAAAGTGAGCATAAGCCTCTGTTCTCCTCAGTATGTGACAATAACACAAATTAAGACTTACTGCTCAAAAACAGAGAAAAAACTTTTTTTTGTTGTTGTAGAGAGTTTGTTTCTTTTATGGCACCTACAAATGGGCAAAAATGTATCGATTACTCTACCTTATGTCATTCAAACAAGAGCTAGAAAGGTTTGGTTGTATTTTTTCCTCCTGTTGCTTTTACCTTAGTAGTATGAAAAATGTCATGCTGAGGCTGCCCTTGCTTGTTTGAAAACTTTGAAGTTCTCAGGGGTGAACCAGCACTGCAATCCTTATACTTGCCAGCCTTGCATTTCCCATGGTTTGTCTTTTTTGTATTCAATCAGATTGGTCCCAATCCCACAGTGAGCTGCCTGAGAGCAAAGGACTGTTCCCAAATGCCATTCAGGTGGAGAAGGAGCCTGAGCACTGTCTGCTTCCTACCACTTCCAAAAAAACTTGGTGGGTTCCTGTTTCCTTCTCTAGGAGAAAACAAGTGACTGGCAATAGATTTGGTGTATCTTGCCTTATCCACAGGTATTCACCAGTTCTGTAACAGAAAGCATTCAAGCAAGCAGCTTTCCAAGAGGGGAGGGACTTTCTACTAGTGCTTGTAGTGAGAAGACAAGGGGGAATGGATTAAAGCTGAAAGAGGGGAGATTTAGATTACACATCAGGAGGAAATCCTGTGTCGGTGAGAAGACACTGGAACAGGTTGCTCAGGGAAGTTGTGGAAGCCCCATCCCTGGAAGCATTCAAGGCCAGGTTGGATGGGGATTTGACAAACCTGGTCTAGTGGGAGGTGTCCCTGCCCACACAGGGGGTAGGAACTAGATGATCTTTAAGGTCCCTTCCAACCCAAACCACTCTATATGATTCGATTAATTAAACCTGGAGCCTACACTCATCTCTGCAGTGTAATTGCCTGCAGGACTGGCTCTGGTCAGAGCAAGTAAAACCTGCATGATTAAAACCATAGTAAAGAAAAGGCCTCCAAGATTGTAATATTGGCATCTGATTACTTCAGCCTCAATAATACACGTCATTTTGTATTTGCTGTCAGAGAAGGAACTGAAGGTGCAACAATTCTGAATGCCTCAAAAATGAAACAGTCTATTGAATTATGTCATCCCATCATCACCTGGCACTTCAAACTTGAGCAAGACAGAGGAAATGCTGAGTTGTTAACCAAGACTTCTTCCTTCAGTAAAGTTAATGATTCCAGTTAAGTGGGTATCAACAAAGGTAAGACAAAAGATTGTCTCAAATAGATATAATAAACATTTATTTCTGTCTGAATCAGGCTTAATTTCATGGAGTATTGCATATGTTTTTTCCAGCCATCTATGGAGTCATTCATGAAGTGTAGGGCAAACAAATTTCAATTTGTCATCTGAGTAGAAAACAAACAAAAGTAAACAAAGAAAAAAATCTCTTTAGCTTCCCTCACATCGCAAATAAACCAACCAGGGTGCAACTTTGCCTTCTAACACCTCTTCAGCTGTGTCAACACTGATGAGTACAGGCTTTCACATCCTGGATTCCAAGCTCCAGGTTAGCCAAATGCAGACCCACCACTCCTGTTGAATGGGTGGGCAGCCAAGTCAGTGGGATGTTAATCTCAGCCAACTCTGTTGTCATGGCTTGACTCAGGGTTGGCAATTAAACCAGCAACAACAATGCTCTTGCCCCCCGCCCCCTCACACCCAGGTAGGGAAAGAGGAGAGAGACTTTCCAGATGGAAAACTAAACCAGACAGCTTTAATTAAATATGAATTATAAAAGAAAATATGTACAATTATATACAAATGTGTTCAGGAATGTGCAAACCCCTATCACCTTCCCCCACCCCCAGCAACTCCCAGGGCATCTCCTGAGCTGTGAGCAGTTCTGAAATGTCCTGGAGCTGCCAGAGAGAGGGCAGAGCAGACAGTAGCTGAGAGGAGAGTGATGAGGGTCAGGAGTGCACGGGCCTGGGGATCAATGGTGATGGATGGATGGAGTCATCCCCAGGCACTGGCCATGAATGGAAGAGAAGGGAAGAAGAAAGGTGCTTGACTTCCATGATCCCTGACCTTACACCAAGCTTACATAGATATATGGAATGGAATATTTTGGTCAATTTTGCTGTCTGTCTAGTCCACTCCTCCCTACAGGAGGGTTGCAGATGTGACTCTTCTGCTCCTTTAGCATCTAAGGTCACAGAGCAAAGTGTCCTTGGTCTCTCAACAGTAACATAAACATTCCAGTGTTATCAGTTCACTAGCTGGAAAATTTGCTGCTAGTTAAAAGAGAGCTCACTGAAGAAAAAAAAAAATCAGTAAAACCAAAATTGGCTTCATCCTGGCTCAAGCCAGGACATCTATTCTGTTTTTAGCTCTAGGTAAGCAGTTAAGAAGCTGTGATACACAACTGGTAATAATGCCTCTTCAGCCTGCATCAAGTGCTCACCATCTGGTCCCTTGCCTTTGTGAGGTCCATAATTCACAACAAGAAAGTAAAAACAACAGCTTTGTGGAGAAGGAAACTGTGGCCAAAGTGTAGTGAAACATTTCTGAATGTACCTAAATTGAAGTGCACAACTTATCCCAGTACACTTCAGGAAAGCCTGAGCTTACTCACTTGACTGAATTACACTTTGTGTTCAGCATTTTTTTTGTAAGTGTGTTGTGCTACAGAAGCTTATGGTGAAGAAGGATGATAATGCAGCTTAAAGAAAGATAATTTTACTTACAATGAAGAGAAATGGGAAGACAGTCTTCTTGCTCCCATGTGTGTACTTCAACCTGTTAAGGTTTAGGAAAAAGGGCCACCTTTTTTCAGGGTGAAGTTTTTTGTGAATTTCTCCTCCAATATTTTGACACCTTGTTATTTGCATTTCTCTTGTCCTTAAAAAAGCCCCACAACTCTGTGTACTGAAGCAAGTGAGCAGCAAACTTCTTATGGCTTTTGACAGCTTGTATTCCAGATGGCCTGGACAAAACCGTATTATATAAAGGATCCAATTCTACAAGTTGATGCATGGAGAATATTTCAGGTGATGACATTAAGTTGTTTACCAGGGCATGTGTAGTGTCTCCTCAGGCTGATATGATCAAATGCTAAACTCTTGGTCGTTTTAATCTGCATTCATCAACTTTACCATTATACTTAGAATAGCAGTCTTACTCTCTTAATACATGCTGCTACCCAGATGGCCTCAGAAAACACAACCATATGAAGTCTAATTCCACTTAATTCTTAATCTCTTCATGTGTTGCACATTCTTGATTTTGCATAGAAAAGAGGCATAATGTCGTAGCAGGAGAGTAGCAGTTGATTCAGTCCACAACTCTACTCTTGATGTATGTGATGGAGACAAGACAATGGTGTCTCACTAATACACAGCTTTAAAAACCTGCTTGAAAGTGAGTTCAGCTGTGCCAAATA
Source organism: Chaetura pelagica (assembly GCF_000747805.2). Taxonomy (NCBI): domain Eukaryota; kingdom Metazoa; phylum Chordata; class Aves; order Apodiformes; family Apodidae; genus Chaetura; species Chaetura pelagica. The sequence continues at coordinate 3,870,151 of NW_009953505.1, read as the reverse complement.
ATATTTTAGAGTATTGCAAGGTTTCCTTTGTCATCATAGTATGAGTATCCATGATGGAGACTTCTGAGGAGCAGAAGACATAAAAGAATTGTTAAGCTTTTAATATAAAAACGTGATATGATCTTTTTAAAGACTTCTACATGGTTAAAGCCACTTAGTCATTGTCATGTCCTTTGTAGGGCACAATAATTACTTTTCTTATCTTCCTTTTCCAAGGGATCTTCCATAGCTGGGTAAGGAGGAGCTATGAAAATGGATCTCCTCCCTTCAGTGTCCATGTTCTTCTTTATACTGAGAACCAATTAAAAAAGACACAATTCTGTTCAATGCTTAGAGCACAAGCCCAATGTCAGGCCAGGGGGCTGCCTGCTCTCAGGACTGAGAGCATCTCTTCACTGGGTAGAATAATGGGATTTCTTGTTCTGTGGTTGATAGGAGAGGCCACCCACTTGCCTGTAAGTTGTCAAAAAGCTTTGACACATAAATTTGTAGTCAGAGGTGATGGCAAGCAGTAATTAAAAATTCTGCCCTCCCTAAATCATTGCACAGCATCTAAGTCCAGGAGGCAGCTTCTGGAGTGTTGCAGGTGCATATCACTTTCAGACATGAAACTAACTCAGTTTAGGAAGTATTTTAGGGTTTTAGATTTTTTTCTCTATCTTGGAGATCCTGAGAAGTATTTAAAAATGGAAATGTGGCTTGCCAACTGACAGAGAGAAATACGACCTGTATGGGTTTTCTCTCCTGCTGATCTGTGGTGTGTGCAGTGATTCAAGCACAGGCTTAGAAGCGTCAAGGGCTCTTCTACAGACATCTTGTCTCCTGCAGCAACCAAACTGGCAAAGCAATGAGCACCCAGCACAAAATCTTCTTATCCTGCTTTAAAAAGCTGGAATCAGAGACAATGTTGGTCATGTCCATACAGAAGCACAGAATCACAGAATCCTAGGGGTTGGAAAGGACCTCGAAAGATCATCTAGTCTAACCCCCCTGCCAGAGCAGGGTCACCTAGAGTACATCACACAGGATTTATTGTAACCTCATTTGCACCAACGAAGTAACTCTTGATTTATGCCAGCAAATGCAATTTTAGAATGAGGTCCTTTCACATTAATTTAGCATCCTTTTTCCTGCTATGTCTGTTCTGCCAGTGATGTTTTACCCATCCTGGTTTACATGTGCTGTCATTGTTCCATGGGTGCCATAGCTAGCAGAGCTTGGGTGGAAATCCAGTCTCTCCCACACAATCTGTGCTGGAAACTGCTGAAAAGAGTCTGAACTCCTGGAGTCTAGTTCACAAGTTGTGAGGGGATGCTGTGGTGCAGGATCATATAATGTAGTCACTAGAAAAGGCTGTCCCTGAGGAACCTATTCTCCTGAAGTGTGTCTATAGAGCATGGTATTTAGAAGATGCTACTCACACACATATTTCCATCACTCCATGAGTGTATCCAGTATTTTTTTTTACTTCTTTGTAGTAAGGGCTGTGTCTTGTGAGACCAGGTTCACTTTTGGTCATGCAGTCATCGTGGAGCGTCTGCACTTCACATCCACTTTGTTGAACATATTCCTGCTTTTATAGCACAAATGTCAGAAAGCCTCTGCTGCCTGCATCGCCAGTGGGGAAGGTGAGGTCACTTGTGAACATCTGACATTTCAGTCTAGTCCAATCCATATAAGAATGCCTCAGCCCATGTCACAGGGCAGTGAATTCACTAGAGATGCTCCTGCAGGACAGTCCCTTGTGCAGTGGGACCAGTGTATGGGCAGCCTTGGGGGAGCAACAACCAGCATGAGTCTCAAGTGCAGAGCTGAGGAGTGGTCCTCTCTCAGACTCCTGTGGGTTGCACCAGGGAAGGATGATTGTAAAGTGGACCAACCAGATGCCTTTTTACTTCATTGCCAGCCACTATCATCACCAAGCCATAAATACAGAGGCTGGTGAAAGGGCAACAACAGCCCTTAGCAACTTTCTACCCAGACCCTCCCCTCTCTTACCAGTTCTGATCCTCTCCTTGAACTCCTGTCTCTAACTTTAGGCAGCTCTCCCCCTATTAATATATCAGATGAGTCAGGGACCTAGCTCTGGCACAGCACTCATGTCCATGCAGCTAACCTCTTCTGCCACCACCTATCATGGCCACATCCAGACTGCTTTACCTAGAGCCCCTCTTGGACGGTGCTAACCCTAGGCTGTGCCCAGGGAGTGTGAAGCAGCTCAGCAGGATGGTTGATTGTGGGCTAGGCCTGAGAAGTCTGTGTCCTGGCCCTGTTAGCCTGCAAGGAGCCTAGGAGGAGGGAGGAAATGGAGCCCTGAAGACAGGGTGCTGCCCTGCTTCTGTTCCCCAACAGGTCCTGTTCCAGCTGCTTGGGACCACTTTCGGTGGAGCACCAAGGATGTGGACTGTTGGGGTGGTGCTGTGGGTGCAGAGTGCACACATCATGGGGGAAGGAAGGGAGCAGGAAGTGTTGAGGGAGACCAGGGAGTGCCCTGCTGACAGGCAGGGCAAGAGCAGGGGTAGAAGACACTCTGAGCCATATGCCCAGCCTTTTCTCACACCTCTGCTGCTCCCAGTCCCAGCTTGTTCCTGAGGGAGGGGCCTATTAACAGCCCAGGGAAGTAGAAAGAGAGGAGGATGACAAACTAGCCCAGCTGTTACACATGAAACATCCTCTCTGCTACAGCTCTGTCTCAATTCTTGCCCATCTAACTGCCAGCAAGGAGCTGGACACATACAGTCAAAATATACAATGGTGTCCATCAGAGCCATAATTTCTGGCATGGTTGCCGTAATGGAAGCATTTAATCCACCACCACTGTGGTGTTTATTAATTGCCCAGGAACATGAAAGATTGAGCAATTTCAGTTGTCTTTGGAAACTTTGATTTCACTCTCTGTTTTTTGTTCTGTTTTGTTTTGTTTTGTTGCAACAGAACAAGGAAAAGTGCAGATTGTGAAGAAACTGGATACCTGAGACGTGTTGGTTGGTGACCACAGCCAGCAACAAACTGCAGTGTAACTTCCACTGACTTGGTGGATTGAATGCAAAATAACGATGTCCAGAGAAATGCTTTGGATTCAGGTTTTTTTCATTCTTGGTGTTTTTGTAAAGATAAATGATGTTCAATACCGGATCAAAGTAGATTTTCAGGGGGTTTAGCCAAAAGGGAAATGCTGTGCTGACACTGCCAACCTACATTTATCCAGCTAACAAATACTGTTCCTGAAAAAACTGTCAGATATGTCTGTCATCTGAAACAAACTAAATAAAGAGGCTGCCAATTTTGCCTTGAAAATCCAAATAATTGCCCATGTATCCTTTATTTGTGTCAGGAGATGGGCAAAGTGGGAAAATGAGAAACAAGGTAATGAAAGACAGCAATAGAGAGACACTAAGATACAGAAGAAAAAATGTAATTAATGTCAGTGCTGAATTATAGCAGATTTGAAGGAAAATGCATATTTTCATTTACAGGGTGATTTGATCTCAGTACCATTACAAAGAAGCTCTCACCTGTTACTAATATTCTTCTACATTTAAAAGATTATTAGTTATATGGAAAGATAAAAGAAAATGTAGGAATCTGATTACTTAAATGCAGCTTGCACAACAAATAGAAGGGAACATAGGGATTTTAATGAGCAAGGGAGCTTTGATCAGTATGTGGTGTGATTTCTGAAACACAGCAGCATCCAGGGCTGCCAAAAGCAAATGCCAGACCTCCATGGTCTTCAGCTTCACTTAGGGGACTTATTTTTCCCCATGTATGTGTTTCTTACACATCCTTGCCCAGGTGCACATTCTTGAAGTCAAGCCCAGGCCATTTCTCATACGACAATATAAAAAACAGAGACGGGTACCATGAAAGCAACAACATATGCAGGGGACTTCTGAGTTCTCTGCATTTTTTATTCATAACTTTGGTGCTCTTGGGGTCTGGGAGAGTGTGACTTGTAAGAGGCAGCTTGGTACGTCTGCAGTGACTCTGGCTCCTGGGTATCAGCTGCAAGAAGGTAGAGGCCATGAAGAGTTGATGGGGATGAGCACACAAGGCTGGTAACCTCCTCAGCTGATACTGTTTACTCCAGAAAAATAATACATATATAAAATTAATAAATTGTGAATCAGCAAATCACTTCCAGTGGTCAACTCTAGAAAATTAACATATTATGGCAGGTGCAGTTATTCCTAGTACTTATGGAATCAACTGTGGTGCCTCTGGTACCACAGGGTAACCCCAAATGTTGGCTTTCTGGCACAACTCTTGCCTCTGCTTCCTCCCAACTGATCAAGGCAGACCCCAGATAATTTCTACCTGTCTGCAGCTGTTTGATTGCTTATTGTTAATAAAATATCTGCCTGATAATTCTGCCTTTGTGTCTTGGTCTAGAAAAGAAAACATTTGGTCTTTAGTGGATGTGGGAAATGTGGACTGCTGGCAAACAGATCTGAGCAGACTTGGGGAACACACCTCCAGCCCTCACTGCTGCTGAGCTCTACCCTCAGGGTCACTCAGGTGACTCAGGCAGAGGTTCCCTAAGGCTTGTCTAACAATGATACTGTATTTGCCACTAATTAAAACCAAAAACCAAAAAAAAACCCCCTTGTTTTTCTAAAGGGGGGGAAATTATGATTCTTCAGCCACCAACAACCAGGGGACAAGTCACTGCATTGTTCTTTTTGCTTTTCTTATAATGACTCTCTGTCAACTCCTCAAAGTGTTCATCTGAATGAATTTCTTAGCATTCTTTTTTCTTTCCAGAATATTCCAAGTTTGTCTTTGTGGAGAGAAATGATTGATAGCACAGAAGTGGAAGATCTTACGAAGCACTGAATCAACAGAAGACTGGAAAAAAGTACCTGAAGGACTGCAAGAAGGAACCACTGCAGCATCCAATTGATTACCCAGAGTCTAAGGAAACCATAGCTCTGAAGAACAAAGTAGTGGCTGGATCTGGTAAAACACTACAAAGGGTTGGAGACGTTTTTCTTCACTTTATTCCAAGCACATTGGCTATTCATGCATGTTCATGTTATCTGCTTCTTGGCTGCTCTAATGCTTTGGAGATGCTGTTCTTTATATGAATGGTCTCATTGGTTGAGGAGCAAGTTATTTGTTGCTGTCTTCTGAACAGGGGTTGCTCCTGTTACTATTTAAAGTATCTTCAAGGCAAGAGCAGAATTCCTTCTGAATAAGTGTGCCTGGTCACCAGCTGCCCATCAAGCTGTCAGAGGGGGCTTTCTCAGCTAACAATTCTGCAGATACTTATTGAGAGGAAGAGTGATCATCCAAATAGCTCTGCTCATAGCATGAATCCTTCACAGCAGCAGTCCACAAGCCAGAACAAGCTACTTTCATTGCACTGTTTCCAGCTGGGTTTGCACTGGTAAATTCCTTAACATGCAGCACTTACTCTCTAGGGGTGCCCACCTTTCTCCACTGGCTGCAGAAATGTTCAGCAAGATTAGCTTTGACCTAACATTTAGATAGCTTAAATTCAGCAATTTTTTTCATGAGAATTTTCATCCTCAGTGGCTGTTGGGTAATTCCATTCAAAAACTACCCATCATAATTCCTCAGAGCATTTCCCTCATAAGACATTTATCAGACAAAAATCTGGTTTTACTTGTTTCCATTGTGCTGGAGGAAAAGGAAGCCTATTGCTTTTCTGGATTCCTTCAATAACTATCTTCCCACTTCAAGTTTATCTCCACCATAGTACAGATGTCAAGTGTAGATCTTACAGAAGCTCTCCAGATGATGATCAGGGAAAAGTCTGTGAAATTGTATCAATATACCATCTCAACAGTGTAATCTTCTCAACTGTACCAATATGAGATACTCCAACATTAAACATTTATAATGTATGTGCTCAGATACTTCACTCCTGTGTTACTTGCTTCTTTATGTTCATTCCATGCTCTAGAGACTTTCCATAAAGCACAGTAATCCAGACGTTCTTTCAAGCTCTTGTAGGTTTTGATAGGCTACTCCCACACCTTGCCTAACACAGAGACCTTGGTGCCTTTCTGTCATGGTCTAAGTAGCATGTAGCCTCCATCTCTGTGGCACCTATCTAATTCTGTCTCACTGTAATAGACTGTCATGGGTATTTTTGTTGTACTCTTCAAAAGCAGATTTCCACTGTGGCAGAGAAGTGAGTTCTGAAGTGATAGAAAGAGCTTTTAAAGCTTACCAACCCATTTCATTCCTATCTTTTGAATAACTCTTGGTTATTCCTTCACATTTCTGTACACAGGGTCATCCCTGCCTCCTTCCTAAATGCTTGGTGAAAATGAAGTAATTTCAATAAGCTTGGAGTTTTAACAAATACAAGCAATGACTGTCCCCAGCTTTGCCAGAAAGCTGCAGAGCACTTGGTGAATTGGAGCTGGGCTAGCAGAAATATCTAGGCTTGTTTTAGTATGCAAGGAAATGTCATAAGGTCAGAGATCAGCTAATGGGCATTAGATAAAACAGAAGTTTATTTGGGGCCATATATTCTCTGGGCATTTGACATTTGCTGATACTGCATCATTCACTGAATTGACCTGGAGTGGGTATTTGTAGCATCTTATTGCTGAGATCTGCTTAAGGCTGTTCTTGAGGGAAAAGAGGAGAAGATTTGCTATGGCTACTTCATTCCTTAACTATTATCTTCTTGTGTCAAACCCTCCTCAAATCCCCTTAGCCTACAGAACTGGCAAGACTGGGCTTGATGAGTAAATTTGACATCTGCAGCACAGAGGGTCCTGGGAATCCACTGACAGGAGCTTGTTCCCCATGTCTGTAGACAGTTTGGGCACTTTCCTTTTCCCTGGAACAGTTCTGCTTCTTGTCCACCTGAAATAAATTACACACATAGTTCCAAAGAGCAACTCCAGTGCTTTTGGAATAGACCAGACTGCACTGAGTAAATAACAGATATTATTACAGAAATGTCCTGGTCTGGGAGAATGTTCTTTCCCTGCCTTGCAAAGCTTTCTTGCCAACAATCCTCTTCAAAATGTAAAGCCAAGCACTGAGCTGTTCTATCCACAGATTCAGCTGGCCAAATCCCCCATGGACATAAATCATCTGAGTTCTGCTCTGCTGGAGTAATTGGAGCTCTACTGATGTGCATCTTGCGAGGACCATGGGGAAGGACCCTGCACACCTTCATAGTCATTCAGACACTTACATACAATTCTTCTTTAAGTTCAACCAGGCCAAGTGCAAGGTCCTGCACCTGCATCAGGGCAATCCCAAGTAAAAATATGGGCTGGGTGGAGAATGGATCAAAAATAGTCTGGAGGAGAAGGACTTGCGAGCAATGGTGGATGAGAAGCTCAACATGAGCTGGCAATGTGTGCTTGCAGCCTAGAAAGCCAACTGTGTCCAGGGAGCTGATTCTCCCTTTTTACTTGGCTCTTGTGAGAAGCCACCTGGAGCACTGTGTCCAGTTCTGGAGCCCCCAACATAAGAAGGACACGGAACTCATGGAGAAAGTCCAGAGAAGGACCACAAAGATGATCTGAGGGCTGGAGCTCCTCTTCTACAAGGACAAGCTAAGAGAGTTGGAGCTATTCAGCCTGGAGAAGAGAAGGCTCCAGGGGGACCTTATAGTGGCCTTCCAGTATCTGCAGGGAGCCTACAGGAAAGCTGGGGAGAGACTTTTTACTAGGACTTGTAGTGAGAGCACAAGAGGTAATGGATCAAAACTGGAAGAAGGGAGATTTAGGTTAGACATTATGAGGAAATTCTTCCATGTGAGGGTGGTGAGACACTGCAATAGGTTGCCCAGGGAAGTTGTGGAAGTCCCATCCCTGGAAGCTTTCAAGACCAGGTTGAACGGGGCTCTGAGCAACCTAGTCTAGTGAGAGGTGTCCCTGCCCATGCAGGGGGGTTGGAACTAGATGATCTTTAAGGTCCCTTCCAACTCAAACCATCCTCTGATTCAATGAAAATAAACAACATATGAACCAAAATGAGCCAACAACTAGATTAACTGCTCGGAGAGGTTAGATGTTATTGAAGAGGGGTTTAATCAGAAAAGTCTCCTGTTAAATGAATTACAGAGAATTTTTGCTTCCAGATTGTTTGGCTTTTGAATAACACTAGTGTTGAGTTCTTCTAGATTGTATTTTAAAATGAAGATTGCCACGTATGCATTAAACCTAACAATTTGTGGATCACCAGATGATTGCTCATAAAACTCATCACAGTCAATCCATGCTGCTATCAGCACTGGAACTCAAAAGCACCTTCAAGCACCTGCCCCTACCTCAATGACAGGGACATCAGGGTATCATAGGTTCATGGACCCAGCTGAGTGCTTTAAGAAGTTACTAACCTCCAAATGCCAACTATTTCCTCCCTCTTTGCCTTCTTTCTCCCCTGCAGTTGGACACAACTGCCTTGACACATCAAGCATGTGCCCTTCTAGTCTGTCCAAGCGGACTTAGCTCTTAAAGCTGAAATTGCTGAAAGATCATCTCAAGACCCACTAACTGGGTCAAAGATGGGGGGGAGTGGGAGGAAGAGATGAAAGAAATACGACTACACCTATGAAAGCCTGTCAGACTGCAGCTGTGTATGCTCTTATCATTGAATATTCAGACAGCAAAATGCATCTGCACCCTCAGTGACTGTCAAGCAAACCCATTTAAACCCATCACTATCCTTACCCAAAACATTTTCTTGCAGTGGAAGGCATTGACCAAAGACACCTAAGATTCTATGATTCTATGATTCTATGATTTTGCCTCTTCACATTCTCCTTGTGCACAGAAGAAATACAAGCTTCCATTGAATTAAAGGTGACACTTTAAAATAAGACCTTTTCCAGCCTCCCAGAAATGAAGTGTATGCTTTGAAACGATGCTAATTTTCTCACTTTCCCAGTAAGTGCCCCTCTTGGAAATACAGTATCATACAAATAATGTGATGCACATCAGAGCAGTTTCTCTCCTTTCTGATGATTTCAATACATCTGGCAATTTAGTATAATCAGTGTAGATGTAGCTAGCACTGTACCTTCTATCTAACAAATATTACTTTGGCTGGAGTCTGAGCTGGAAATTTGCACAGGTTTGCATGAACCCCAGGTTTGTCTGAGGCTAAGAAGCCTCTTAATGACACCTGTCCCTCCGTGTAGGTTTCATGGCACTCTGTACTTATATCTCTGCTGTTAGAGACAGGGCCCAGCCCTGGACCTGGAGGCCAGGTGAGTTGGGGCTTCCTGCACCCAGCTGGTGGCCTGTCTATGACATATTTGTCTTAGGCAGTGAGAGAGTGGAGGACAGGGCCAGGGAACAAATTAACCAGCTAAGCAGTGTGGGCGGTGCCCAGGGCTTGGGCTGAGCACTTGGAGCCTTGGCAGGACCAGTCTGAAGTCATGATGGGTTAGGTCTCCCACTCCAGCTGCACAAGTCTGATGGCTCCACAAGGAAGCTGGTCCCCACACTCCCCCCTCAAGCTCTCAATGGGGAAGCTGGACTGCAATAGCCAGCACAAGTGGCAGCCCCACGTGGGCAGCGAAAGAAAGAAAAGAAAAGAAAAGAAAAGAAAAGAAAGAAAGAAAGAAAGAAAGAAAGAAAGAAAGAAAGAAAGAGAAAGAAAGAAAGAAAGAAAGAAAGAAAGAGAAAGAAAGAAAGAAAGAAAGAAAGAAAGAGAAAGAAAGAAAGAAAGAAAGAAAGAAAGAGAAAGAAAGAAAGAAAGAAAGAAAGAAAGAGAAAGAAAGAAAGAAAGAAAGAAAGAAAGAGAAAGAAAGAAAGAAAGAAAGAAAGAAAGAGAAAGAAAGAAAGAAAGAAAGAAAGAAAGAGAAAGAAAGAAAGAAAGAAAGAAAGAAAGAGAAAGAAAGAAAGAAAGAAAGAAAGAAAGAGAAAGAAAGAAAGAAAGAAAGAAAGAAAGAGAAAGAAAGAAAGAAAGAAAGAAAGAAAGAGAAAGAAAGAAAGAAAGAAAGAAAGAAAGAGAAAGAAAGAAAGAAAGAAAGAAAGAAAGAGAAAGAAAGAAAGAAAGAAAGAAAGAAAGAGAAAGAAAGAAAGAAAGAAAGAAAGAAAGAGAAAGAAAGAAAGAAAGAAAGAAAGAAAGAGAAAGAAAGAAAGAAAGAAAGAAAGAAAGAGAAAGAAAGAAAGAAAGAAAGAAAGAAAGAGAAAGAAAGAAAGAAAGAAAGAAAGAAAGAGAAAGAAAGAAAGAAAGAAAGAAAGAAAGAGAAAGAAAGAAAGAAAGAAAGAAAGAAAGAGAAAGAAAGAAAGAAAGAAAGAAAGAAAGAGAAAGAAAGAAAGAAAGAAAGAAAGAAAGAGAAAGAAAGAAAGAAAGAAAGAAAGAAAGAGAAAGAAAGAAAGAAAGAAAGAAAGAAAGAGAAAGAAAGAAAGAAAGAAAGAAAGAAAGAGAAAGAAAGAAAGAAAGAAAGAAAGAAAGAGAAAGAAAGAAAGAAAGAAAGAAAGAAAGAGAAAGAAAGAAAGAAAGAAAGAAAGAAAGAGAAAGAAAGAAAGAAAGAAAGAAAGAAAGAGAAAGAAAGAAAGAAAGAAAGAAAGAAAGAGAAAGAAAGAAAGAAAGAAAGAAAGAAAGAGAAAGAAAGAAAGAAAGAAAGAAAGAAAGAGAAAGAAAGAAAGAAAGAAAGAAAGAAAGAGAAAGAAAGAAAGAAAGAAAGAAAGAAAGAGAAAGAAAGAAAGAAAGAAAGAAAGAAAGAGAAAGAAAGAAAGAAAGAAAGAAAGAAAGAGAAAGAAAGAAAGAAAGAAAGAAAGAAAGAGAAAGAAAGAAAGAAAGAAAGAAAGAAAGAGAAAGAAAGAAAGAAAGAAAGAAAGAAAGAGAAAGAAAGAAAGAAAGAAAGAAAGAAAGAGAAAGAAAGAAAGAAAGAAAGAAAGAAAGAGAAAGAAAGAAAGAAAGAAAGAAAGAAAGAGAAAGAAAGAAAGAAAGAAAGAAAGAAAGAGAAAGAAAGAAAGAAAGAAAGAAAGAAAGAGAAAGAAAGAAAGAAAGAAAGAAAGAAAGAGAAAGAAAGAAAGAAAGAAAGAAAGAAAGAGAAAGAAAGAAAGAAAGAAAGAAAGAAAGAGAAAGAAAGAAAGAAAGAAAGAAAGAAAGAGAAAGAAAGAAAGAAAGAAAGAAAGAAAGAGAAAGAAAGAAAGAAAGAAAGAAAGAAAGAGAAAGAAAGAAAGAAAGAAAGAAAGAAAGAGAAAGAAAGAAAGAAAGAAAGAAAGAAAGAGAAAGAAAGAAAGAAAGAAAGAAAGAAAGAGAAAGAAAGAAAGAAAGAAAGAAAGAAAGAGAAAGAAAGAAAGAAAGAAAGAAAGAAAGAGAAAGAAAGAAAGAAAGAAAGAAAGAAAGAGAAAGAAAGAAAGAAAGAAAGAAAGAAAGAGAAAGAAAGAAAGAAAGAAAGAAAGAAAGAGAAAGAAAGAAAGAAAGAAAGAAAGAAAGAGAAAGAAAGAAAGAAAGAAAGAAAGAAAGAGAAAGAAAGAAAGAAAGAAAGAAAGAAAGAGAAAGAAAGAAAGAAAGAAAGAAAGAAAGAGAAAGAAAGAAAGAAAGAAAGAAAGAAAGAGCAAACTGCTGCTGTAATGCTAATGCTCTGGGAATTAGTTACTGTTGACTTATTTATTGGTCTAATTAATTTCTTATCTTTAATAAAACGGTTGCTTATTAGCCATTTAATTCATGTTTGTGAGTGGGAAGAGTAGTCCTTTCAGTGCAAAAAAGCTTAGCATCACTTTCCTATGTTTGTGGCTGGGGTTTTGAGAAGGTTTTTAAAATTATCTGCTTAGATTTAAACCTGCCTTTTGTCTCTGCCTCTTGAAAGCAGCAAGGAGCCAGGACTTCTTGGAAGTAGTTACACTTTTTGCCATCCATCCTAACCCTGTGAACAAAATCTGCTTATGGCCAAGAGACACAAGGATAATGTCACACACCCCAGAGCTGAGGAACTATCCCACCTGGTCCCATTTAACCTGCCAGCATCTTCCTCAGGGAGCTAAGGAGCACTCTGAGCTGGCAGGTGCCAGCAGTCTTTGAGAGAGTCCCATTGCTTTGTGTCACAGCCATGATGTGAGAGAGGAGGATGAGTGATCAGTCCCAGGAAGTGAACTGGCATCTTCCCTCCCCTGACAGGGAATTGCTCTGCTCAGATGAATCTCTCTTGACTCAGTCATTCAGGGCTCTTCTCCCCTCTTCAGCTGCTTCACTTCTGATGCCCACAGTTTCTTCAGGCAATGCCTCAGTCCTGTGTTTTCACTCAATCTCTCCAATTCTTCTGATGTACCCTGCTGTAGTGGTCAAGGGGACATCTGCTGGTCCTTTACTTTGAGTCAGTGCAAAGAGGAAGTTGAGCCCATCAGCTCTTCAACAAGACCTTCAAGTAGCTGTTGCCAATGTTTGCCAATGCAGGTTAATGAGAAATTTGGCAGTATTCTTATGCTCCAGGTCTGATTAAAATCTCTCAGGTACATGACCAGCATATCTTGCTCACATAATCAAAGATAGACTGAATGTGGAATTGAGGAGGGTTATACTTGCAGGGACCTGGAAGTTTAATGATAAGTTTAGCCTCTTCCATTCTGTTGTAACACACTGAGGAAGGTCCTGTGGCCAGAGTGCAGAGATGCTGCATGACTACACATGCACTGCAGTCCTATGTCTTGACCCAGCTCATCACCAAGTCCCTGATGGGGCTTCTTGCCCTCCTTGGGTCTCCCAGCACACCAGCATATGTGGCCACTCCATGCTTATATTTTTTTCCCCCAAATAATTCAGGTTATAAAAATCTCCCAGGTTCTCACTGATTGTCTTCCAATATTGTTCATTTTGAATGTGGAATAGGAAAATAAAACCTGGTTCACCCTCCTGTAAATGTTACCAGCCCCTCTTTATTCTGCACTACCTAGCTAAGGACTGCAATGGGGTTCATCAACCAGTTGAGGATCTGGCCCTATTGCAGTAGGTCTGCCCATGGTTCTGCCATTCCCAACATACCTCTATGCAGCTTGACTCCAGAGCTGTTCAGCAGTCCATACCTTCATTTTTTTCCTAACTACAGATGCTTTGCAGCACTACATGCTGTCTTATTAAGGACAAATTGTGTTTTCAGGTCATTTTTTTCAAGCGCCAAAAGGTTTTTGTCCACACAGCACATAAATTAAACATTAATAATGCTATTACTATGATTGCATGTTCCAGTTCCCAGGCTTATTTTAATTATATATATTATGAAAAAGCAATGTTGGCATAACAATGAAAAATATGTTGCTCTCCATGGCATTTCATTTTATAGATCAACAAGAGAAGTCTATTATGATGACTGATTTAAAGATAAGATCATGTCACTTATTGCCTGCCATAAATGAAATGTCATATGCAGTCACCTGTTCCACATTCTTGAATTCATTCTCATTACAGTCCTTAAATAAATCACTGCAACTGACACACCCTGCAGACTATGGGACTGTCCTTTCATACATGCTAAATCTGTGCAGCACAGCCTGTCTTGTCCTTAAATTCATATAAATTCCGATCTGTCTGTCAGTTAAGCCTATTCTTTTAATGCATGAAACCATATGTATTGGTGGGCCTTGAGCACCCAGCACATTCCCTCCTTGGGTTCATTTAATAACGCCTGGTAGTTATGGAGCTCTCAATTTAATCTAGACATTTTCTTTCCAGTTGATTTACTGAGGTTTGAATTCTACACACGGATGATTGAATAAAGTAACATAAGTCTGCCAATGATTAGAAAATGTGATCATTTATTACATGGACAATCAGTTTATTTAAAAGCATAATTAGTTTGTACCTCACAAAACCTGTCTCCAGTTGTGATAAACTACAAATAATTACTGGCTCTCTTTTAGTGAAAATAAAAGCCATAAAATGCTGCTGCTAGGAATGTGCAATTTGTTGGAGAAAAGGGGTTCTGTTTTCTCTCTCTATTCTCAGCAGATCAGTTTTTCTTTCTTCTCATTCCTTAAAAGGCAGAGAGAAATAGAACAGAGAGATTTTAGGGGAGATTGACATCAACAACATAATATAGCCAGAATTACCAGAGCTTGTCAGAATCTACTTCACAGTCCTCCTTCTAATCAAATGAAAGACAAAATCTTCAGTGATGACAGCAGGTGCTAATGGCTCTGCCAGAAGCAGACTGGCCACCTTTCCTGATCCTACAAGCTGAATCTTAAAAGCTTCCCTGGCCAAGAGACACAAAACATGTCACACACTTTCAGGAGCTGGGGCAGGAAGAACAGTTCGTAGGTGGGAGCTGACAACATGTCTCTTAGAAGGAGAAATGTTTTCTGGGTGTTGATGGATGTGTGCTGCTGGGTTGAAGTGGGACTGAGTGACATTGGACTCAGGACTCTCTCATGGCTCACACCTCTCAGCATACTCCAAAAGCCCAGGATCTGCATGGATTCATAGAATCACAGAATAGTTTGGGTTGGAAGGGATCTTTAAAACTCACCTAGTCCAACCCCCCCCTGCAGTGAGAATGGAGGGATTCAGCTAGCCCAGGTTGCTCAAAGCCCCATCCAGTGTGACCTTGAATTGTTTCCAGGGATGGGGCATCTACAACCTCTCTGGACAAGCTGTTGTTATTACACATACATGGCAACATCTTAGGGAAAAACACCTCTGTCATCAGCCATGGGATGCACCCCTGGCATACAAGTTGCACTTGAATGTCATGATGCCCAAACACAGCTGAAGAACACAGTCTGGCTGCTGTGTTGCATGGGCTACTGGTTGAACTGAGCATCATTGGCCCTTTTCTCACAGGTCTGCATGGATAACAGAGATGGATGGATGAACTCATGTAGTGTGATGTCAGCTGGAATAAATTAAGTTAGCTGGAACATTTCCAAATGCTGGTTCTGTCACCTGCCTTGTCTGCATCCTTCCCTACATGAGAATTCACTGCTCTGGAAGGGTGTTCTCAGCCCTTTCCCAAAAATGTCTTCTCCTTCACTTTCTACTGTGGTTTACTTGTTTGCAAAATGAAAGTAAGTTACTTACTTGACAAGGACTTCTGGGGCATTCACACATTCATGTCTTTGAAGCTTTCCAGGATTTCTACCAAAGAGTAAAGTCAGGCATCATTATTCACACAAATTGTTTTGAGCCAGATCTCTAATTCTGGGGGAGCCCATGCTTTGTCCTGCTGCAGTGACAGTGACAATGAAATTCACTTTCCAGTCATATAAAAAATACGCAGATTTGGAATTTACCAACCAATTTATCTATATGCAAATAATGAGCTTCTCTTAATGGTCATCAGCTTGTTGGAAATTACAGGCAGAGTTGGACTGTATGTTGCAGATGAACAGTACAGGTAGTATGTTCACACTAATGAAGATATTGTTTGTTTGTATGTTTTTGGCGTCTCCTTTCAGTCTTAAATACTGTGGATTCTGTTACCAGGAAAGCAGCTTCCTTATCAAAAATAATCAGTCATTTACTGCAATCTGCTCTCACCCTTAGCATTTATTTTATTCTTAATCTCTGTGCTGTCAGCTTTGTCCTTGTAGGATAAATGGTGTTGTCCTGCAATAGACTTATAAAACACTGAAACATTAAGCTCCTGATAAACAAAGTCATGTATACAACAAGAAACAGAGGAATAGGAGACGGGAGTGAAGAGTCCAGATTAGGAAACTCTCAAAACTTTCAGCTTTCTCCAGAATATAATGGTCAGTACTTGCAAGGCAGGGTCTGAGGAGGACAGGGGAAAAGCAAGATGAGGCTCAGCGAAGAAGACGTGTTCAGTCAATG
Source organism: Chaetura pelagica (assembly GCF_000747805.2). Classification (NCBI taxonomy): domain Eukaryota; kingdom Metazoa; phylum Chordata; class Aves; order Apodiformes; family Apodidae; genus Chaetura; species Chaetura pelagica. The sequence goes on along the minus strand of NW_009953505.1, from coordinate 3,854,422 downwards.
TGAAGTATTTAAGACCTAAGTCCAGGTCTACTCAAATCAGCTGAAAGGTTTCCCTGAAAAACCTTAAGTTGGGATTAAGCTCTCAGTTTCAGAGAAAATCAGCTTTTTATTAGCTCTTACAGCTGGTCTGATTCAGGAACAAGAAGGTCAAGTGACTTTCCAGACATGACATGGTGATGGAGTGCCTCATTTCAGTTTAAAACTAGAATTATTCTGGGTGTCATATCTATCTACCTACCTAGGTATTTATAAATCATCCATCATTGTAGTATCTCAGCACTTGCACAGTCACTTAAGCAGATGACCCTCTGAAAATCTGTTCTCGACCACAGCCTCATGCTTGCTGACTGGAGAGGGAACTGTTCTTTTTCATCCTCCTCCTTCTGTCTCCAAGGAACTGAAAGTAAACTTCTTTTTTTTAATTTTTTTTCTCATTGCTATGGAGAGGAGAATCACACTACCCAGACTTGTTAACTACTAGCTGCCTAGCTGTGCAAGACAAATATTGCTAATAAAAACATCTTATAATTTAAAAATAAATTGCTTTGCTAAATAGAAATACAAAACAACAGTAAAGCACCTTCTTCCTTTTGCTAATCAATCTTCTATTTCTTATTTTCTATTTGTCCCTGGCTGGAGTCAGTAAAATAAATTAGCATATAGTTATTCCTTTCAAATATACTCTTTATTTGCAGCCACCTCAAATAACATTTTACATGTCTCTTACTACCAGCTGTTATGTCTCAAACCTGTATCATCAACTTTGGCAAGAAAATATATTCTGTCTAGTCCTTGGAAATATCTAGCTTTAAATTCTGACATACCCTTTGCTCATGCTTTTTCTGTGAGAGGACAATGTATATCTTAAAAAAGCTTGTTAGAACTCAGCATGCAAAAAGGGTTATGGAAAAAACACATAATAAATAAACTAAAGAAGACTCCATATGAAACTCATATACCTCAGTGCAGAACCAGCCTGAGAAGAAAATTGTAAGGTGGAGGTGGAATTCAGGAGGAATTCTTCTTCTAAAATATCACAATCCACCTACAATCATTCACCACCTTATTATTAAAAAAGATAATAGAGATAATGCACCAAAGACACTCTCCATAGTCATTTGATTGCAGTCATATCAAGAACTAAAAATAGGTTACTGCCCTTTAAGTTTGTTGTATGTTCTAGTAAACTACATGCTCTGAAGGTGACTAAGTGTGTTGTCTTTTGATTGTTTCCAACTTTTTCTGTGTTTTTTGTAACCCTTTTCTTCTGCTTGAATATAGTGATTTTATCCTGGATATACCTAAGGCATCTAATTTATGTAAACTACCCAATTATCCTTCAATTGAGGTCTGTCCCAATTGCAACTTAGAAATTAATCTGAATCCAAGAGAGGGTGTGTAATTACATGAATAATTAGAAAATGAAAATGAAGAGACCCCACCATATTCCTGTGATTATTATCATGTCCTAGAAAGTTAACTTTGCTACAAGCAAAGCCTTAAAAACTAGAAATCTGTCCTTGCTTGTCCCACCTCAGTCATATGTTGATTTCAAAGGCACTCACCGTGGGTTGAACGGCACCAGTAGCTTTTTCAAGCTTATGCCCCATCATGCTTATGAACAGGGTCTTTCTGGCAACAGGTGGGGCATCAAGCCATACAGCTTTAAAATGGAGAGAAGTGAAAAGGCAGGCATCATAACTGAATCACCAGGAATGAGACGATAGCTTTATTGCTAACGTCAGAAAAAGGAACACTGAAGAGCAAAGAAATTTGTAGGTTATGAAATGCTGAGCTCTCTTTGGACATGTTGAGATGACCCTGTCACTGATTATAAGAAGCAAGATGAGCTCCTTGTGTACATCCAGGAAAAAACAGTATTCTGGTGACACATTCTCCAGTGCTGCTAGACCTTCCTAATCCTCTAATGTTCTTAACATTCAGTGCAAATGACACTTGAATAATCAGTCTCTTAGGAGGCTGTGGCCAGGCAACTACTATGTAGAACAGAGGCTGCATAGTAGGGTTGAATCTGAGGTCTATGGTTTGCACCCTGTCTCTGACATGCAAGAAGTTTTAGATTAAGTCATAAAGATATTGCAGCACTCAGGTATCAAATAATCTGATCCCCCCACCCCCTTCCTCTTCTCATTTAAGGTGTACCAGAGCTGATCATCCCCTCTGCAGGAAGTGGTTTAACGTTTCCTCTAGAACGTGCATACTTAATTATGGCAATTTTGACACCCACAAAAACATCCTGGTTAGCTCTTTGTCTCAACAACTTCCTTTGACAAGGTGTTCCATAGCTGGAACATAGCTTGGTTCCCTGAATTATTTCCTTTATGGGATCTTGATGCTCCCAGACTTCAATTTTACTTAAAGTCCCATTCTTCCAACCTATTCTCTCTCTAACTTTTATGATCCCATTATACTTTTTTTTTTTTTTTAAACTCTATTTCACCTCCTTTATAAGGATGTTAATAATGTCTTTATAAATTGTTCAGATGACTTATTCACAGGCTATTGACTGTTCATTAAGTATTCACCTCTACTCAGAGGTTCTCATCTTTCCGAGTTTTCAGGGCTTGCTGGTGTGAAGGAAAATGTTTAGTTTGCATTTGTTCTCAGGTGTTACTATTGCTGCATCTGCCACAAGAGTTAGCATCCCAACTAGCCTAGTAACCTTCTACAGTGGAGTTACTGCATCAGTGAACAAGGGAAAAGATACAGATATGATCTTCTGTAAGGCTATTGATACAGGGCACCATAACATTCTTACCTCCATATTGGTGAGATATGAGTTTGATGTATGGTCTGTTGCATTGATAAGGAATTGGCTGGGTTGGCATGTGCGAAGATTTATAGCCAATGGCTCAATGTCCATGTGGAAACCAGCAAAGAGTGGTGTCCCTCAGTGGCCTATACTGACACCAGTATTGTTTAACATCAGGTGGTGGTGAAACACTGGAACAGGTTGCCTAGAGAAGCTGTGGCTATCCCCTTCCTGGAGGTGTTCAAGGTCAGGTTGAATGGAACTCTGATCAACCAGGTCTGCTGGAAGATGTCCCTGCCCATGGTAGGACATTGGATTAGATGATCTTTGAAGGTCTCTTCAAATGCAAGCCATCCTATGATCCTCCAAACTCTACATATAGCCCAACACTTTTCAGCACATTAAAACCCCATACTGGACCAGCACTGTCCCTCCCCTGTGGTCCCACAAAGATTTCTGGGATGGACAGCTAAAAAGCTGTAGCTCCCTCCTAAGGAGCTGTGTTTTCAGTTCATCAGAATTTATTTAGGTGTGTGATGCCCAGCTTGGGTGCAACACCTCAGAAGAGGCTGGCTGCAGCATAAACCAAATCCTGTGACCTGCAGGACTGGTAACCAAAGAGGTTAGTAAAGGATCATGCTGTAAACCTATTGTAAGAGCATAGAAAAACTTTAGCTAAACAAACCAAAGGAGGCCAGCAACTTTGGCCTGGTGCAGCAGGAACCACCATAATTGCAGATTGGTAGCTGTGAAGAGATGACACAGATGGGTTGCTTTGGTGACCTTCAGTCATGTGATAAGTGAGTGGATGGCTGCAATTTCTGAGAACTAAAAGCCCATAGCTGGTGGCTCCCCAGAATATTTTTATGTTGTCAAAAATGTTGTGCCAAAAATTGATTAAATTATGCAGACTCACAGTTTTCCAAACATATGGTAGGAGAGCAAGGTGGATTACAAATTAAACTGAGCTTTTCTTCATTATTATATCAAGTGACTGAGGTTTTATTTTTACTTTTTGGAGGTTGGTGATTTTTATATAATTTTTAATTGTAGGTTAATCAATTAATATTTTTATTTTTCTTTGTTTTAAAATTATTATGGCATGTATTACACTTGCCTTCTGGAAATACTAAGGAGCATTTCAGCACACTGTTCCCTGTGCATCATTAAAACATGGCACTGCTGAGTCTGTGCTTGAACTTGCCTGCTCTTCAGCCATCCAGTCTGAAAGGATAGAATCATAGAATCGCAGAATTGGGCTGGAAAGGAACTTAAAGATCATCTTGTTCCAACTCCCCTGCCATGGGCAGAGGCAGCTTCCACTAGACCAGGTTGCTCAAAACCCCAAGTTGCTCAATGGTCTCAGCAGTGCCCAGGAAGGCCCTCCAGAAACAGTGAGACATCCCATACCCCAGTATCAAGTATTGGAACAGGCTGCCCAGGGAAGTGGTGGAGTGACCAACCCTGGAGGTATTTACAAGATGTGTAGATGTGGTACCCAGGGACATGGTCTAGTGGTGAACTTGGCAGTGCTGAGTTAATGGTTTGACTTGGTGGTCTTAAAGGTCTTTTCCAACCAAAAAGATTCTTCAATTCTAGAGTATGTGTTGTAGTTTTATCTTCTTTTTTTTTTCCAGGTTGCTGTGTATTCTGTGAATATATAAAGTAATGTATATATAAGTTGATAGGCTCATGAATTATATATAGAAATGTTCATCATACTGTATAGCTGCTTAATTGGAAGAGATGACACCCAATGCAGCATTTTTGTGTTCTGTTGCTTGTTTTCCTGTTCACACAGGTTTATTTTCTCTCTCTGAAGTTCAAAGTGTGCTGCTTGGATAGTCCAGAAGAGACATGTCACTGAATATATGTTTTGTTCAGCTTTGTGATGGTCTGATTTCTCTGCCATAGTTCATGCTAGTTAAGCGAAAAAACCCCCACAACAACAAAAAAGACTACTGTACCTTGACAGCAGGACCATCTGGAGTCCATTCTTGTAATTATTTTCAAACACACATGGTCCTCCTCTGGCAAATTGGTATTTTAAGGCATCACAGGGAACATTCATGAGTTTACTGTGAAACAAACGTTGAATTTCATATCATTCTGAAAATGATTTATTTGTCATCCTGATATAGAAAAAGTGTGAATGTGCCCATGTACCTGTGTGTAGTATGGATATATAATTACATGGCTCCACACCTGCAAGCTGGGAATTACAGGTGACAGTCATGGAAAATTGATTTATCACCCTAATAGCTTAGAGAGTGTCTTTTTAATTGCAACTGTTTTGCCAATTTAATTTTATTTTTTTTTCAGGAATTGCATTTAGTAAAGGGAATTAAAGGCATTCAGACTGTGAAAATAATTGCAGTGCAAATGCATTAGCATCAAGATGTCTTTGCATCTAGGTACATATTCTGATTGCATATTTTATAGGTCAACAGAGAACACAGTGCTGTGGTTTTTACAGTGAACTGATATTGCCCAGGCAGAATTTGGAGATGGATGTACCCAATCTAATCATGTGCTTTTCTGGCTGACACTCTGGAAATGAAGTCTTGCTAGGTCTGATTTTCAAAATTGACTAAGAAACTTGGAAGTCTACAATCAAAGGGGCATTAAAGAAAAGATTTACAAAGAAATGGAGATAGCTAGTGAGAGCTACACAGCCTGGAGATGAGTTAGGAATCCAGTTCACTGTTGTGCTTCAACACCTTGCCAAATTTTTTGTTTAGTTGATTCCAATAGGTGACTATACCCTGTATTTAGATGCTTGAGTGTCTTTGAAAATCTGTTCCTACACATAGAAAATATCATTAGGACTTCACTGCACCGGGAAAAAAAATTACCTGTCCCCTGTCACCCACATTTACTAGATGATGAAGGACAGATGGAATTCATTTTACTTGGGGTTAGGCATTTCTACTGCAGGTTTCATCAGTGGGGTTAGTCCCAACTCTGATGGAAAATAAAAAGCACTAGCAGGACATAATTTCTTTGAGCTGTATTAGGTATTTACTTAAATAAGAGGTGAATGTTGCTTAGAGGTGCTCTAGTTCTCTGTCAACAGAATCAAGAGAAGCAGTTCAGATATAGATGTCTAGACTAAAGATACAACATAAGAAGAAGCATGACCACCAAATCTGGGGAAATTGTTTTTATTTCCCTCTACTTGTAGGGAAGTCACACCTGCAATGCTGAGTTCAAGAGAGATGGAGAGAAATCAGACAAGGATTGTTTAGCACAGGAACAAAGTGTCCTAAGGGATGGTAAAAATCTCAGTTCTTGGAGGTGCTTAAGACTTGGTTAGTCAGAGTCCTGGCCAATGTGATGTGGTGATTATTCAGTCCTGCTTTGATGGAAGGTTGGCTCCAGGTCTTGACACCAACATTGCTATAGTAGAGATCCTTCTTATAAGACTAAGGAGACAAAATTCTACCCTGTGTGAGTCTGACAAACATTCTGAACTTGGTGGTGTTTGTGGCTTTTCTCAAATGCTTACACAAATTTTGTCCCCAGGTCTTTATTCACTCTTGAAAATTCACTCTTGATCATAAGCATTTTTTAATCCCTTGCGCGCAGAGGAGTATTCTTTCAACCCACTGATGATTTGAGACTGAGGTGAAGAAACTAAGGAGATAATACTACAAGATTTGATATTTGATTTTGTCTTTTGCAATGACCAGAAATGCAGGACTGGCTCTTATTTTAGGGACAGTTTGACCCACCCCCACCAGAACCTTATGAACCTCACTGGTGTCTTTCTTTATCCTTTTATTTAACTGTGCCATGCAGTGGCAGCATAATGCAGCAGAAACCCTTTTTGTGTTCAGCTGGAGATGCCATATGGAAACTTGCTAAAGCATGTAACAACTTTCCATAGATTATTTTTTTTTTCTAACTAACACTGAGAGGTGGGAAGTAGTTCTTGTCTATTCACACACCTATAGGGATTTTACTGCTGTCCCCAAGCTTGTGGAGATGGGCAGGAATTTTTCTGCTTTCTGAAGTATAACCAGTAAATATTTTAATATTGTTAATATTGACTTGATAATGAATAAACTGCACAGTTCTGGTTTTGTATTATATTGTTTTCTCAAGCCTCCTTGCACATGCACACACACATCAAAGCCTACTATGGAATTTTATGTTGAGATTCTGACTAGTCAAAATGCATTAGAGCTGCCACCAGAAAAACATGAAGACTAGATTCCTTTTTTCAACTGATCAAGATCCAGAAAAAAAATATCTTCAAACCCTGGGGATATATTTGCAAGGATTGAGCTTGTAAGCTTTTTTACAGACACTTGGATAAATACAAAACTCTGAAACCTTTCTTTCCAGTATTATGAATAGCATGCAAATCTGACTTCTGTTAGGCCACTGAGGGAAATGATATGAGTGTATGGAAGCTGGAGAGAAATATCAAGCTGAAAAGAAGATGAACAGCTAAAATGCAAGCTTCTTCAGATCCTAAATATCTCATTTCTACTCATGAGGATAGTTCTAGTGCTCATCATTTAAAGTTATTCCATCTCTGAGGTCATGGTAATTCTGGAAGTGCAGGAGCTCAGGAGCTTTCTGCTCATGTTTCAGAAGAAAATGTCTTAGCAAAGGAGATGGATCAAGCTAAAACAAACCCTGTAGCAAAGGCTGGGTAGAAAACAGTGGGGGGAGTGAGATCGTATGAGAGGGGAAAGACTAAATATAAAAGGTAATACTGCTGGTTTAGTGTTCTTCCTTTCCTTTATTCTATTTTCCAGTTCTACTATTTCACTTGACCTAGACAAATAGGATGCTTACAAATGGATTCACCAGGAATCTCTAGGGTCTATAGCTCCACTCCAATGAATGCTGCTTTGTGCAACAGTCTTGCAGTCACACACTGGAGCAGAAGGCAAACAGCCTTCCCTTCCACAATTCCCACTGATCCACACACCCTTACTTGAACCATACTTTTGGAAAATATGAGTGAGTACTTTACAGTTTTATGTACTTAGTGGACATATGAAAGGCTACAATATTTCAGAGTGGCAAAAATAAGGACCCTTGAATGTGATGCAGAAACCTCTGCAAAATTACATAGTTTGAGGGATAAATTCATCATCCAAATATCTTGAGATGCCAACTACAAATGGAAACAGAAATATGCTTCTGAAAGGAGATTTGCAGCTTGTTTCAACTAAAATATGGAGAGCTGAGTAAATCTTTCTAACCCTGCCATGCTGTCCCTCTGCTGAAAAGATTTACTGAGTCTCAGGGCAGTTAATTTGTCATCTAAAGTCCCTGTCTGCTTTAATTCTTACAAGCTGAAATGTAATCAGCAGAGACACAGTTTTGGAACACCATGTTTACAAGGAAAAGCACTGTTTACCATGCTGAAGATTGCATGGTGTAGAAAACCGGAGCCATGCAACTTCATTGCTGGAAATATTTTATGGGTTTTTTTGTTGCTGTGTTATGGCAGCATGAATGAGACAGACTTCCCAATATGACTGGGAAAACAGCTTCTAAGAGGCAGGACTCCCAGCCTGATATCTGAGTAAATATCCAGGTATACATCATGATACTGGTGTGTTTTCTGGAAATGTTGCCAGAAGCAGCCTCACTTCTCTAGTGTTGGAGCAAAGTAGCCCCAATGAGAGCAGAGGTTTGTTCTCTGGAGAAGGTCACAGTCCCCAGGGGTGCTGCTTCCCAACCCCACTGTGGTCCTGCAGAGCTGGTGTGAAGGACTCGCTCTCATCCTGCAGCTGGGGAGCAAGGCAGGCATAAATCCTGCCTCCACTGACACCACTGGCAGGTTGGAGGGGGAATTTTTAATTGACACCAGTGTGTCCAGAGTTTCACAACATCTGATGTTCAAACACTTCTGGTTAGAAACATAGAACTTAGTTTGTGAATTTTATCTTCCATGAGGAAGATTCTAATATGAGGTATGAGTTAATCCATAAAGGAACGATGCCTTTCCTTCTGTGAAATACCACACACACGTGTGTGTATGTAAAAAAATGTGTACGTATGTACCTCCAACAGCTAGATACTTATATTTAGCCGCCTGGCAGCTGCAAACAAAGAATTTAAATGCACTGGCCACCTCATATCTCCTAAATTAATGAAAGTTCTGGGACTGAGGATTCATATTAAACTATTTTTCCTAGGAAAAACTATCAATTCCTAGGAACTGATTTCAACAGTCACTTAGTACTATATATCAGTAAATCTGAGTAGAATCTACACAAGCAGTTCTTCTTTAACACAAATTAGCTCTCATATTTCTCCTTGATTAAGAATGACAGACATGCAGTTTTACTGTTTGCCATCATGCAAGGAAGAAATCTATTAGAGGCTTTATGAATTACAGGAAATGACAAAACGCCATTAGTTGCTGGACTCCTGGATGATTAATACATGAACCTTTGTACAGAATCAAATGCAATTATGAAAAGTTGCATTTCATATAACTCTGGCTATGGTGTTATGGCTGAAAAATGCACAGTGCAATATCCTGTGGGACCCTGCAGCACGTATGGACAGCATGGGGGTCAGCAATGAACACACCTGCTCTGTGTCATGGACATCTCCTGGATTTGTACTCCCAAACTACAGATATTTACAGGGGACACTAAAACTGAAGAAGTGTCAGATACTCTGACTGAACCAGAAGAGGAACTTAAAGAAATGTGAACAATATCCTTTCTGATAAAAATTACTGCAACCCAGTGGTGCTACTTACTCTAGCTCATCAAGGTGATCCCTCTGAAATTCCAAAGGGATTCAGAATTCAGTGGCAGAATCTGAAGCCTCATGATTGCAGCTCTGATCGAAAACCAAAATTGAGGATTTCTAAATGCTTATAAGGAGATCAGAGGGCCTCCTTAGTGGATGTTTGTGAGTTTCTGTAAATGAGGTGATTGTAGGATGTTTCAAGCTACACTGACTAAAAAGTAAACAAGATTAATATAAACCCATAGGAGAACATGCACATCTAGTGAGAGCCCAACTGCTTTTCTCTATGTAAAATTAAAAAAATATATCTCTAGAGTCAACTCAGTTGATGTGTCATTCTGGGGGCACAAATGATGGATTAATCTGGTCACACATAGCTTAGTACAGAAATCTCCACCTCAGGTAGTCACACTTAACTCTTTTTGTTTTCTTCGAAGGAGCAATTCTTCATGGTGAACTTGACGTACAAGTTGCTCCAGAGAGTCCTGTATCTCTCAATTGACTATATAGTGGATATCAGGTTGTTAGTTCAGGTGGAGACACCTGAAATCTGCTGAGATACATTCTTCCTGTAAGGCCTGAAAGTGTTTTATTTGTTGTCACAGGATTTCTCTAAGTCCCTGAAAGTTTGTTATTGCATACCCAGAAATTCTTCAGTTCTGTTAGTGCTAGACATTGAGTACTCCTAAACCTGTACTGAATTAATGCCAGCTATGCAGTTCAATGGAGGAACACTCAATTTTAGATAACTACATGTGCACCATTACAGACAGCAGACAATAGCAGAGCCCAGAGAATGATTCTGTCATCCCCTAGAAAGAAGTATAATGATTGCCTACACATGAGTATTAACCATCTTCATAAGCACTTGGGAGTACCCATCTGACCTCCAGCTGCCATTCCTGAAAAACAAGGCCTTCTTGACACCCTGTATCTTACCTGCCAGCCCTGTGCAGACATCTTGGATACTCTGAGGCATTACAAGTGGCATTAGCCACTACTGTTAAAGTAAATGAATCCCACACTCAGATATCTAGGCTATCTGAGCTGAACTACTTACTGTACAGGATGATAATTAGTCTGTGAGAATGATGTCAGTTTTTTAACTTTCTCTGATCTTTGAAGTATATGTTTAAATACTGCCACAAAATGGCAGGTGTCATCCACTGCTTAGGCTTCATTTATCCATTCTGCTTCTGGCTTCATGCTGCTTTTGTGCACACAGAATTCTTCCTGGGCTGGAGCAAACCAGGAACATTTAATGGCTTCAATAAGGATGGACCAGATAATTTGTAACTGCCTGGCCATCTTTGAATAAGCACAGTAGGAAGCTGCTGCCCTCCCAGTTAGGACTGACAGCTGTGTTTAGCAGAGATGTCATTAACTGTTTGAACAGCCTCCTAAGAGATAAAGTGATCCACTGTCATTTCTGACACCTTTATGTACAGGCTGAAGTGACCTTTTTACTGAAAAATGTGCCTAGCTCAATGAGACCTGAAGAGCTTGATGCAGGAATTATTAGGTGACGTTCAGTGTGTCACGCAGGAGGCCAGACTAGATAATCATAATGGCTCCATCTGACCTTAACAGGCTCTGAAATCTATGAGCAGCTCATGGGTGAGAATCAGGTTAAAATATACAGATGGTTGTGAGAAGTTACTCTCTGACCTTCAGCTCTCTCTGAGCCATGTGCCAGAGTTACGGCAAAATTCATCACAGTACAAGACTGAAAGATCTGGGTGGGACAAGACACCATGTCTTGATTAAACCAGCAGAAAAGCTGTAAATTTCCTGCTTCCTTCTGGAAGCGAAACCGTAGGTGTTTTTTGGTTGGGGTTTTTTGGTGTTTGTTGCGGTTTTCTCATTGTTTGTTTTATTTTGTCTATTTTTTGGCCCAAGTCTGCTAGTAAATATATTACAGCAGATGCAAAAACTTTTCTCCTCTTTCTTACTTCCTGCTTCTTTACAGGTGAGAAACTGGTATCACTGGAATCCAATACCACCTGCCCAGAGGCAACACTTCAGTCAGCTACTGAATGAAATGTCACCTCACATCAGACATGTATCAACCACATCTGGAAGAAAACTCCTTTACTGAGAAGCTGTTCACACATTTCCCCAAGTATTCAAGTTTCATCCCTCCTGAGAAAGTTATTAGTGGTGTGAAATGCGTTGTATTTATAAGAGTCAGTCTACAGAACTACACTGATATACCAAACTGGTTTCCATATAACCCAATCCTTCCCCTCATGATTATTCTCATTAATCTTGTTACAGCTCGTAAGAGTCTAGTGATAAATCAGGAGCTCACAGTGCCAGGTACAAACACAAAGATATTTCCATGGTACTTAGAACCAGCAACAAGAATAAATTGATGATGCAAAAAAGTATTGGTGAATAGGAAGAAGAATTGCTCATGGCTGTGGCCTAGTTGTTGGAGTACATCAGTAGCCAGTGGGAAGTTATCATAGGCCTGATGGGAAAGAAGATACTATGAAGGCATAAAAGAAGGGTGGTGGGGGCCAACTCATTCACTGCACCATGGCTGCCCCCAAACACAAATGACAGCAGGGATAAATGTATGACAACATCTACTTGAAAGGTATCCAGGTAAAGAGAGGATGCTTGTGGCACAGGACGGTCTGGTGGTAACTGACAGGAGGTCCAGAACCAACCTTCAACACAAGGGTGAATACAGTCCATTAAAGGAGTCAGAAAAGAGGGTAGTGTAGACTGGGTTTGCTGTAGTACTGGAAAGGAGTCCATCAAGGATTTGAAAAAGATAATGCCATTGTCAATGATAGGAAAAATATGTCCTTTTATACTCTATAGTGACTGGGTGTTGGCAAGGCAAGACAATATTTAGCAGGGCACAGGAAAAAGGACAATGGTGGAGAAAAAGGATGGAAACTACCCAAAGCAGTTTCAGTTACCCAGAACCCAACTAAGAAAACATTGATGCATCCAAACACTGATTGTTTTCCATTGATCTGTTGCTAAATCCTGGCTCTTCTGTTTCTTCTATTTATAGTTATGCTGAAAGCACAAAATACAAACACACAAACATATCTTGAGCAACCCTGTATCAGGCACAGTCTGAACCCTCACCTGTTATTCTACGTGTAAGTTTTACAAGAGGGAAGAATTCTGCCTGAAACAATCTTGTTCTGGGTCCCTCTCCTGCTGTGAAGTATCCTGTCCCTTCCCAGAGAGGTGATTCACAGCACACAGTATATTTGTGAGCAAAAGTGTGTTAAGGGCTCAGCTAATTCTTTGTCATGGATGAAAAGTTCTCCAAAGACAGGGCTTGTCTCTGACTTCTAAAGCTGGCCCAGAGACTGACCCATCACTCTAACTTTGTGCAATTACATATATTTCTTCTGTGATTAAATATTTGCATTCAGCATAGCTTCTTATCCCATTGCTTCCTGGTTGGATTCTCACTTTGTTTTACCAATGGATTTTGACTTTCTGAAGTTTATTTTGTCATAGCATAATGTCATCTTTCTTCCAAGAAAAAGGACAAATACCAACAGAAACATCTCCCTTCCACTTTCCATCCCTCTCTGCTTGGCAGCTTTAGTTGTGTGAAAGAGATACTGTAAGGATATGAACAGCTAAAAGATCAAAGCACATCCACACACAGGACAGCTGGAACTTACCAAGCTCCCCAGCTGAGCACTGGGAGCTTGCCACCTGTATACATCATCCAGTACCTCTACTGCCTGCACAGGCACCACCTTGGTGCAAAAGTTGGTCTCTGAAGCCCCAGGACACATCCTTGATGGTGCTGAGTTTCCCTATTTCACCTCCATGTTTCCTTCTCAAGGGTTTTATATCATCCCACTATGGGGTTTTCGTCATGAACACAGGAGCTGTCAGTGATGCCACCTCAACCACCCTTCATAGAATCATAGAACAGTTTGGAGGAGTCCATCAAGGATTTGAAAAAGATAATGCCATTGTCAATGATAGGAAAAATATGTCCTTTTATACTCTATAGTGACTGGGTGTTGGCAAGGCAAGACAATATTTAGCAGGGCACAGGAAAAAGGACAATGGTGGAGAAAAAGGATGGAAACTACCCAAAGCAGTTTCAGTTACCCAGAACCCAACTAAGAAAACATTGATGCATCCAAACACTGATTGTTTTCCATTGATCTGTTGCTAAATCCTGGCTCTTCTGTTTCTTCTATTTATAGTTATGCTGAAAGCACAAAATACAAACACACAAACATATCTTGAGCAACCCTGTATCAGGCACAGTCTGAACCCTCACCTGTTATTCTACGTGTAAGTTTTACAAGAGGGAAGAATTCTGCCTGAAACAATCTTGTTCTGGGTCCCTCTCCTGCTGTGAAGTATCCTGTCCCTTCCCAGAGAGGTGATTCACAGCACACAGTATATTTGTGAGCAAAAGTGTGTTAAGGGCTCAGCTAATTCTTTGTCATGGATGAAAAGTTCTCCAAAGACAGGGCTTGTCTCTGACTTCTAAAGCTGGCCCAGAGACTGACCCATCACTCTAACTTTGTGCAATTACATATATTTCTTCTGTGATTAAATATTTGCATTCAGCATAGCTTCTTATCCCATTGCTTCCTGGTTGGATTCTCACTTTGTTTTACCAATGGATTTTGACTTTCTGAAGTTTATTTTGTCATAGCATAATGTCATCTTTCTTCCAAGAAAAAGGACAAATACCAACAGAAACATCTCCCTTCCACTTTCCATCCCTCTCTGCTTGGCAGCTTTAGTTGTGTGAAAGAGATACTGTAAGGATATGAACAGCTAAAAGATCAAAGCACATCCACACACAGGACAGCTGGAACTTACCAAGCTCCCCAGCTGAGCACTGGGAGCTTGCCACCTGTATACATCATCCAGTACCTCTACTGCCTGCACAGGCACCACCTTGGTGCAAAAGTTGGTCTCTGAAGCCCCAGGACACATCCTTGATGGTGCTGAGTTTCCCTATTTCACCTCCATGTTTCCTTCTCAAGGGTTTTATATCATCCCACTATGGGGTTTTCGTCATGAACACAGGAGCTGTCAGTGATGCCACCTCAACCACCCTTCATAGAATCATAGAACAGTTTGGGTTGGAAGGGACCTTAAAGATCATCCAGTTCCAACCCCTATGAATGGGCAGGGACACCTCTCACTACACCAGGTTGCTCAAAGCCCCATCCAACATGGTCTTGAGAGCTTCCAGGGAGAGGGCATCCACAGCTCCTCTGGGCAACCTCTGCCAGTGTTTCATCACCTTCACAGTGAAGAATTTCTTCCTAATGTCTAACCTAAATGTACCGTTTTCCAGTTTAAAGTAAATACCCCTTGTCCTATCACTATATGGCTCTATGAAATGTCTCTGCTCTTCAGATGTCTCATTGTTCTTCCTGATGAAAGTACAATGCTTGCAGCAGCCTGAGCTGTGGCTTTGTAACCATGAGGGCTGTATGAAGTGCTGGGATTTGGGTATCATGGATGCAGTGACTGGCCTTGGGGCAGAAGGGTGAGGAGATGACAGCTGGGGTTTACATTCCCACTTTTGAAAGTTGTATTCACAGCAATAAACCCGAAGGCAAAGAAATGAGCACAACAGTGTATGGCTGAACCAAACCATGGACCTTCCATATGAAGGAGCAATACCTACTATTTATTTTAGCAAATAACAGTTTACAACCTGACATAAGGAAGTTAATTGGATCTGGAAATGGACAAGGTTTTGAGCATCCTCAACCCACATTTACATCATGCTCAAGCCAGTGTCCCTTCTTGCTCTCTCTTCTCTGGTGTTAAAGTTCTGTAATAAAGAACATCAGATTCCCTACTAGCACTGTAAACTTCAATTACACTGCAATGGAAAGCAGTCTGGCCTGGTTTATAGAGTGTGACCATGATTTGGCACTCAATGCCAATTGAGTGAATTTTAATGCTTTGTGGGATGAGCCACAACATAAACCAAGGAAGGACTTGAAGAGAAGAAGAGGAATGGTTACAATGAACAGCTGTTCCATGTCACAGTGTTTGACTGTGTGAGGTCTTACCAGGTTTGTCTGTGTGATTCAGTGAAGAAGCACAACTGGCTTCCAAAGGTATAGCTGAGCTAAAATTGTCTCTAGAGCTTCACTTCCAAACCAGGAAGGTTGTGGTGTCACTTGACTCACTGCCAAAACTGCATCTTCTGCCAACCCCATGAAAACAGGTCTCCATTGGGTAGGATTTAAAACCTTTGAAAAACCAGAGTGCCTTTGGTCTCTCTAGACTTTTTGGAATGACAATTATAAAGGTACTAATTGAGATCAAGAAAGTGTAGCACAATATTATTTTAATTTTAAAGAAGGTTCAGAAAATGCAACATAATAAACTGCATACATAATTTTTGTGTACTGAAGCAAAAAAGGATGTGATCAGATGAAGTGTCACAATGGCCATACAGAACAGGAAGGAAATAAAGCTGCACACCTTACGTTTGCATGTTTCTATGCT
Organism: Chaetura pelagica; assembly: GCF_000747805.2. Taxonomy (NCBI): domain Eukaryota; kingdom Metazoa; phylum Chordata; class Aves; order Apodiformes; family Apodidae; genus Chaetura; species Chaetura pelagica. Next base: position 3,838,428 of record NW_009953505.1, on the reverse strand, counting down.
TTGCAACCTCCTGCTTTTTCCATACCTTCATAACATTCCT
>NW_009953505.1:3817887-3838168 GCF_000747805.2 Chaetura pelagica | reverse complement strand
CTGCTGAGGGTTTTCAGCACTGGAGAGCCCACTGTCTGCACTACCATTCGTGCTACCTCCTGTCTGGTACAAGGGCCTATGAGACAGGGGCAGGGTTTTCAGGACTGTGAGGACTAGTGACCTCCCAGGGCTGAGACAGTGGAGTCCTCATCCTTAGCACCTTGGTGTAAGAACCAAAAGACTTGTGGGTGCTCTTCTCTTACCCTGTGTTTTGTCTCCATGTCCAGCTGTGGCTGCTGAAGACCTGAGGGGGGAGGTCTTTTGTGCCAGGTCGTGCCGACAGGAGCACTACAACTATTCTAAAGCTGTTGATCAATTTTCAGTGAAGTTCATGAGCAGAGATGAGTCACACTTAACCACACATCACACCTTGCAATTAATTCACTCCTTGTCGACCTTAGTGTGACATTATAACTCAGCATGCTGGAAATGTTACCTCGCAAGAAAATTTTGAGCCAGTCAGTCACTGGTCTGTCTGAAGGTCATCAGATGTTAATTTAATTTTTCCCAGTGTTGTCCACCTCTATGCACTACTGTCTTAGGCCAGGGTAAAGGACTTACCATTCCCACAAGCCTCTCTGCAGTTATTTGCTATAGGGTTCAGAAGAATTGTACAGCTATTTTTACATCCCTTTATGAGGAACACATTTTTTCTCCAGGACATTCTTCCCTATTAGGTTTTGCCTAGGGCTGGATGGAACCAAAGGAAACAAATAACAGGAAAAGCACAGTGTTTGTACAAGCACAATAGTGTACATCGAAAATAATAATGTGAACTGTTGGAAAATAAAATGGGTGTAATAAAATGCTCTGCGTACATACACACACACATATACATATATGGACAGGTATAACATTGCAGAATCACTGAGGTTGGTAGGGACCTTTGAAGTTTATCTAGTCCAAACTCCTGTTCACATGGTGAGCATGGTCACCTGGAGCAGGTTGTTCAGGACACTGTCCATCCAGGTTTTGAATATCTCCAAGGATAGAGACTCCACCATCTCTATGGGGAACCTGTTCATATGTTCAACCACCGTCACAAGAAAAATAATATTTAAATGGAACTTCTTGTATTTCAGTTTGTGCCCATTGCCTCTTGACCTGTTAATGGGCTCCACTGAGAAATCTGGCTCCATCTTCTTTGCTTCAGGTATTTATGTATATTGATAGAATCCCCCTGAGCTTTCTCTTCTTCGAGCTGAACAGTCCTGGGTCTCTCAGAGCCTATATGTACCAATCCCTTACCTCATTTTTGAGATGCTTTGCTGAACTCGCTCCGGTGTGTCAAGGTATTTCTTGTACAGGAGAGTCCACCACTCCAGATGTCCTTCACCAGAGCTGAGAGGAAGTATCATCTTCCTTGACTTGTTGTTAATGCTCTTCCTGCTGTAGTCCAACAATCTGGTCTATCAACCCATCCTCTCAGTTTTGTGTCATTACAAATTTGCTGGTGCTGTTCTCTCTCCCATGGTATAGGTCATTCATAAGGATGTTGAACAACGTTGGCCCCAGGATTGGTCCCTGGGTAGAGAATTAGTTACTGGTCCCCAGCTGGACTTTGTGATGCTGACTGCAGGTCTCTGAGCCCAGCAGTTCAGCCAGTTTTCAGTGCCCTTCACCGTTCATTTATCTAGCCCACACTTCATCAGTTTGTCAATGAGGATGTTATGAGAGAGAATGTCAAAAATCTTGCTAAAGTAAGAATAAACAACATCCACTGCTCTCTGTTCATCCACCAAGCAAGTCATGTCTCTGTAGAAGGCTATCAGACCAGTCAAAGCTGATTTCTTCTCTGTAAATCCATGCTGACTACCCCCAGTCACTCTCTTGACCTTGTCAGATATTCACACACACACAAATATTTATCAAACAAAGCAATTCAGATTACTCCATACACATACATGATACTGCAGCAAGAAGGCAAAAGCCTGTGTTTAAAATACCACTTTACTGTAAAAGTTTCCAAAGTGTGTGTGTAAAACTGGATATGTAAATGTATCCAATCAGTAAAGAGAAAAAAAAGACTATTATAGTTTGGGGTAGAGAGAGAGCCCGAAGCCCTTCCTGTATGGGGTCAACGAGGTGTGTGTGAGGAAGGGGCCAGTTACACACCTGGGGGGAGAAGGTGTTAGAGGTGAAAGGTTTGGAAGGTGCTGTTGTGCTCACGCCCTCCTGGAGCCTGGGGGTGAGGTGAGTTGTGGCAGCGGTGGCAGCCCCAGCGCAGGTGGCACCAGAGGCAGGGACAGCAGGGGCTGCAGCAGCTGCTGCCTTCGTCCTTCTGGTACCTCTGGCAGCCGAGCTGCCCTGTGCCCGGGCACACAGGGATCTGCTCTTCTTGGAGTCTGGGCACGGCACAGGGGGCAGGGCCACTCACCATTATCGCCCTGAAGAGCTTCTGCCGATGATCTCAGCAGCGCTGGAGAGGTGAGGAGTCTGACACTGTTTTCCTCCCTGGACCTGGGTCTGGTGGCAAAGTCACGGCCTGTGGTCTCAGCGAGAGCTGCTTTCAGCTCAGCTCCTTTTATTTGACCTGCCTGCAACTCCTGGTGAAGTCCCAGCCAAGGCCTCTACCCCACGGTATTGCCACCGTTTCTGCTTTATTTTTGTTTTACTCTGTTGTGTCTCTCTAGTACAGTCAATTTCAGTGAGAGACATACTTTTTTGGAGGCCAGATCTCCACACGTAGTAAGACCACATCTGGATTATTGTGTCCAGCTGTGGGCTCCTCAATTCAAGAGGGACAAGGATATACTGGAAAGAGTCCAACGGAGAGATGCAAGGATGATTAAGGGACTGGAACATCTGTCATACAAGGAAAGGCTATGAGACCTGGGGCTGTTTAGTCTTGAGAAGACTAAGAGGGGACCTTATTAATGTCTATAAATACCTGAAGGGTGGATGTCAAGAAAGGGCCAATCTCTTTCCAGCGGTGCCCTGTGATAAGACAAGAGGAAACAGCACCAAGCTACAAGACAGGAAGTTCCACCTCAACATGAGGAAAATCTTCTTTACTGTGAGGGTGACAAAGCACTGGAACAGGCTGCCCAGAGAGGTTGTGGAGTCTCCTTCTCTGGAGACTTTCAAGACCCATCTAGACCCATTCCTTTGTGATCTGCCCCAGGTGTTCCTGCTGCAGTAGGGAGGTTGGCTTCTTATGTCCCTTCCAACTTCTATGATTCTATGATTCTATGAGGGAAGCTCAATCTCAAGCCGTGATGTCAACCTGCAGGCCACCATCAGGTTCAGGGATGGCCAGACACCTCCCCAGGCAAGGACAAGGGCATGTGGCTGGGCAAAACTGAGTGGAGCCATGACCAGGCAGAGCAGAGCTGTGGGAGCTGGAGATGGGTCCTGCTGCTGCATCACTGGGGCAGGGACTGATGGACTCCCAGAGCTGACGTGGGATCCTGAGGACTGAGCAGGGTGGGGGGAGACCTAGGGAGGACATCAGGGTTCCTAATGCACTCAGGGCCCTGACAAATACTTCTCTAGACAATCCTGCTTTTGTCTGCTTTTTCTTTCAAATAACACTGTGATAATCATTCTGTGGCAATAATTTTAATTAAATCAATTAGAGAAAATTAAAGGAGTACCTTAAGTGGCAGGAGAAAATTATTTACCTTATTCTATTGCCTGAGGGCTCCTAAATGCACAAGTAAGTAAATACGTTTAAATGCAGCTGATACTGTTTGCAACAAGTGAAGACATGAAAAATGCTAATGAGTTCATAAATAATTTCACTTCATTCAGTCATTCCAAGCAACAGAAATGCTGCTAGTGAATGATCTTCATTTTACCAACTTAGACCTTTCCCTCCTCAAAGACCAGCAGAGAAATGCACAGCCTTGTACCGGCCACCCAATCTGCCTGAGTTTGCAGGAGTGGCAGTAATGGCACTACAGGGCTGTAAAACCTGATTGCACCTGGGAAAAGCACTCACTAGGCAGCTTTTTGTATCAAGACAGGGTTGATTTCCTTGGTTTTTGCTCTGAGTTAAAGCTACGTAAAGGCTGTATTAAGGTGAAGTTTTAGCAGTAATAACTCATCTGCCTATGCCCTTTGGAAAGCTTTATTAAAGCAAAAAAAAAAGTGGAAATGTGGACTAGCACTCTCATCTAGCTTCAGGGAACTCAGCATGGAAAAGGTGCATTGCCATACTAGCCCCTATCTTGAAATATGACAGTAAACATTTTAGGGCAAGGTATCTGAAACTCTACAATTGAGAAATATGTAAATAATTCAAGTGATTAAGGAGTAAAGGTGCTTTCTGCTTCCACCCCATCACTCTGTACATCGATTATCATTGATTGAGATGGTGATGGTGATGGATCCTACTTGATGGGCATCATATGGCTGGACTGCATTTCAAGTGGAAGGAGTGAGGGGTTCCCTCCCCTCCTTTTCCCACCTATATCTGCGTCTCACTTGTTAAATTGTCAGTGGAAAATACTTAGAAAGGTTCAATTTTCTCCAAGTGGAGGAAGGTTGGTCTGGTAACAATCATGTTTGAAAGGACTTACAGAGCACAGAGACAATTAACAATGGTATGAAGAGGAAAAATGTGTCTATAAGTATAAATATATAGACATTTCTGAACCATACAATGTTTTCAAAGCAAGTAAAATACATTTTATTATTATAGTATACAAAAAGTGAAGGTCTGAATCACTGTCACTAGAGTTGATGCACACACCTTCAATTTTCACTTAAAGAGGATGATCATGACATTGTGTTCCAGTTACTGAATGTGAGAGAGCAAAATAAAGAATTTCATTGCAGTCTCTGGTAAACACAGTTACAAATACATAAAAGGAGTATTTAGCTAGGGCATTGCTTCTCAAGGTGGGGAGAGATGGATCTCATCTGATCTGTGACACATCATTTAGGATCTGGATATCCCAGACTACTTTTGCACAAGTCAAGGAACCCCAAAAAACCTTGGTGATGATCCAAGCATTGTTTGGAATGCATGTATGGAAGACAAGAGCTGAAGGAACACTGTTTTTAACAGAGTATGGGCAGGAGTGCATAGCCCATATCCTCAAAGATCTTTTTCTGAGCTGAAATTCTCTTTTGCATGTCACCAGAGTTTTCAGAATCACTACTTCTCTAAACCCATGGGCAGCAAAAGGGTGCAGAAAGCTCATGCAGGGAGGCCTGAGCCTTGACAATGCTCCTTTGCAAGGGACCTCAGCAATGTATCGAGTTAAAACAACCAGCTTCTCTGTCTGGGAGAGTGCTTACAAGCTCCAGCCTGGATTGCTCAAGTTTGGATCACTTAAGTCCAGACACTGAAGAGGAGGTCTCTCTTTGTCACAATAAGTGAAAACCAGCAGAAAGATCAGCCCAAAATGCAACAATAAACAGTAAAGGAACTGTCCCAGCTGCCTGGAGTACTCCAACAACAGTAGTTGTCCTGTTTAGTTGAACTAAATATCTTTGACTACTTGGCATTGTAGGTAGGAAATACATTAATCACACGTGTAAGGAAGTTTGAACTGGCAGGTTATACAGCCATAATCATAAATACGTAAGAGCAACGTAATAGGTACTCTAGTAGAATTTCAGAAGTTTAGCAATACAAATAGGAATTAAGATGAGATTCAGTCTGGGAAAAAAAAGGAAACCTAAGCTAAGTAAAAGCATAGCAGTTACTGTGGGCTCCGTATCTAATAAAAGATAACAGGTGGCCTAAGAGTACTTGAGTGACCTCAGGACAGTTGGATGGATTAGCTGACCATCTAAAGTCTCTCCTACCTGTATAGTGCTGTGATCCTTTTTTCTTCTCACTTCTTTTCTTCTTCCTACCTTCTTCTTTCTGCAGCTTCTTTCTGTTGAAAAAAAAATTAAAAATCACAGAACAAAACACACACATACACAAATAATTAGAACTTTTACAGAAGTGTTGTGGGCCTTGGACCAGAAAGGAGATTAAAAGAAGCAGCTAAGCAGTTCAACAATAGCATTAGACACAAATAAATCAGGGTGCAGAACCTGTATTTCTCCAATAGCAAAAGTATAAAGAAGCAGCATGAGAGAAGAAAGCTGCCTTATGTCATTACTATCTTCTCTGTTTTCTTTTTTGTATGTTTGGCTCCTTTCGTCTTGAAAGAAGCAGCATATTACAGCAAAACCAGCCCATTTCAGTTAGCCTTTGGACTTTTCTCAAAAAAATCTAGTAGTTCCAAGCCTCAGTGTTGCCAAAAATAATGTCAAATAAGGACATTTTTTCTTACAAAAACTTATCTGAGCTGAAGATAAAAAAAGGAACACTGAATAAAAGAGCTACATAATGCGTGGATGGAATGAATAGATTTTTATTAATGTTTTTGTGTCTGTAGTAAGAGATGTATAGTACTTCAGTGGTGTTTGAGGACTGATCTTCCTGCACTCAACCTCTCAGCTTTGTTTCACTTTTTAATGCAGTATTATGACAGGGCTGTGTTTGAATCTTTGCCTCTTGATTCCATTAAATGCAAAGCTGACCCTATCCCTGCAGGTAGCTTTTTACACATTCAAAAACATCTGTTACCAGGCAAGGAGGGCAAAGAAGAGGGAGAAGGGATTTTCAGTCTTTTGATAACGGTAAAAGAAAAGCATCCATGAAGTTGAAGTGAGATACATTTGGCAGTGAAATAGGAGACGGTTTCACAGCTGTGAGGCAAGATTGTGAAGGGGAGGTGCTACAAAATGGCACTGATGCTGTCAGACCTGAAATGAGCATCGACAAGACGATACCAGAATCTCAACCTGTCTGTCCATGTCTGCTGGCTTCTCACCAGCCAAAGAAGGTACCCACCTCCTCCCACTCCAGCTGCAGCCCAGCTCTCACAAAATGGTCAGGACAGAAGGCTTGGGTAGCTGTCCTGCTGCAGCCACCATCAGCAAACATGGGGCTGCCCAGCACTGCCCAGACAGTGCCTATCTTGGGAATTTCACACCTCAACATCCATTTCCTGGTTCTTGGCCCTCCTTTTGCCACTTTTACCTCCCTTCCAAGACCCCAGCCTCCCCCCAGTTACACAGCCTGCTTCTGAAGCCCTTTTCCCACTTGGTGCCAGTTCTGCCACATCCATACCCAAACTTAGTGGTTTTGCCTCATTTACATAGGTAACTGTGGCCTGGCATGGCATTGCTGCCATGGTCACCTATTGTTACTGCTGTCTTGCCCAGGTCTAACCCCAAAGGCTCCCAATACCCCTTCAAAGATCTCCAGAGTCTTGGGGTTTCTCATATACCCACTTTTTGCCACCTTTGTGGCCTGGACATGCCTGTTGCCACTGTCACTGCTGTCACCTTCTTGCTTTGGTTTTGGCTGAGTTTAGCATGGCAGTTTGTCCTCTCACATCCAGAAGCTACAATTTACCCTTAAGCGTAACTTCTGCACACCACTGTTTGTGCTTAATGAATTATCTTTCCCTGTATGAATGTCAGGGTCTAGCAGCTGGAAAATAAATATCCTGCAGGGTTGTGCTTAAGGGGCAACTGTGGAAACCTGCACAGAGAAAATGAGGGGACTAGGGACAACCTCAGAGAACAAGAGAGTTAAATGCAAGGACTTGTTTCTGAAAGCATACTGAGTGAAAGGCTTTCCCTTGGGTGCATACAGCCTGAAAAGGCTGGGTATTTTTAACCTGACCTTCACAAACAGGCAAACAAACTCATGGGGGTTCAGTTAAAAAGGTATTTTCCTTTCTTTTTTGACTTTTTAAGGCTTGGATTAAATATCTTGCAGATTTGGAGGCATCAAAACAAACAATTCTTCACAGCACTAAGAGGATAACCTGCCTAAAGATTTTAGGAGGTTTTAGCAATATTAATAAATGGAAACAGAATATGGGAGATTAATGAAGTTAAATATGGTTGTGTCTGCTATTTACATTGAAAAGAACCCAAGTAGAGAGGCTACAAGTGGCCTCTCAGAGGTCTTTGAAAAGAGTGGTGTTCCTGCAGGGATGCACAGCACAGTCCCCATACTCTCTTGTAAGTCCAGCCTTCCAGTTATGCAGTACTCCTTACTGATTTCTCCTTACTGATCTGAAGAAACACTTGCTCAGTCACCCAGACATGGGCTTGGGATGCTCAGTGACAGTCCTGCTCTTCCTCCCGTAGACCATGTGTAGTCTGGCACCTGCAGATCTGGGCAAAGAGCTATTAGACAATTCCTTTGGCTCCCAGCACACTTATGCATGTGATGATGAAAAGGACAGAGAGGCTGTCAGGAAAAACGAGAGTCAGAAGGGAGTATGTAGCAACCCAGATAATTTAATTGTTTAAGATGTAGCCAATGCTTGACAGGTACCATGTTGTTCTTTGGAAGAGGAACCACCAGGAGCCCTCTCACTTTCTCAGAAGTGTACAAGGTGTACCCTCATCCAGGAATCATGCATGGGCCTAGGCATCAGAAGCACAACTCTTCTCCCAAGAATGAGAAGTCCCATGGTGTCTGTGCATCCTTGTCTCTTGTCCACATAGCTCCAGCCATGTGAATTCCAGGAGACACTGGTGTGCAGCTCTTGAAAAACATTGTTCAGGCCACCAACTTGGACAACCAGGATGTCACTGAAATAGGTAAAGCTTTGCTAGAGGGTTGTCCTTCAGTTTATTTCTTTACCCACTTTCATTTTATGTGACTCTGTTTTTTGATATGACAGATACCAATGACCCCACTGGGAATCCTGACTCTTGAGGCATTAAAAGCTAGAGTAGAGAATGTACTTGTGACTAGATTTGGACAAATGCAATCTAAGCACAACTAAATCTATTAGTGAACGGCTGTGACTAAAAAAATCAAAACAAATGAATTGGCAAAATGCTTTTTCCTCAGGTATTTAAAAAGTAATAGTAACATTTCACTGAGGGGAAGACAAGCAATTTTGTTAAACTAAAGTTATTATTCTCCTGCTTTAGTTTTTAATTTCAGCAGGGAAAGAAAAGAGGAAAAAAACATCACTTGGATTTGACCCAAAACACTGGTAAATAGATATAAGTTTGAGTAACACACTGTATAGGAAAATACATCTGGGAGGACCAACTCTGCATTATCAGTCTGCCAGAAAGTGATGCTCAGACTGTGAACTGGGCCTAGGCTAGAGACCAGATGTGCACCCTGATTTCACAGGCCAATCAGCCTTTTAATCCAATTATTTCCAGAACTATCAAATCCTGAAATGGACCATGGGAATAACTAATTTCTGTTATTAAATTACCCCCCCATAGTAGACACCCATAATATATCCCTGGAGTCCCACAAGACTATTGCCTGCATTTGATTTCAGAAACCATATTAGTGGGGTTTTTCAATTTCTAAAAAAAAGTATTGCAAAGAATGGAGGAAAATAAGGGCCAAAAAAAGCACTTTGCAATGTATCAGAAAGAAGGTTTTGTTAAGCTGAAAGAGCCACGAAGATGATTAAGGGAGTGGAACATCTCCCTTATGAGGAAAGGCTGAGGGAGCTGGGTCTCTTTAGCTTGGAGAAAAGGAGACTGAGGGGTGACCTCATCAATGTTTACAAATATGTAAGGGGTGAGTGTCAGGGGGACGGAGTTAGGCTTTTCTCGGTGATGACCAGTGATAGGACAAGGGGTAATGGGTGTAAATTGGAGCATAGGAAGTTCAAGGTGAATATCCGAAAAAATTTTTTTACTGTGAGAGTGACAGAGCACTGGAACAGACTGCCCAGGGAGGTTGTGGAGTCTCCTTCACTGGAGACATTCAAAACCCACCTGGATGAGTTCCTGTGTGATCTACTCTAGGTGACCCTGCTCTGGCAGGGGGGTTGGACTAGATGATCTCTTGAGGTCCCTTCCAGCCCCTAAGATTCTATGATTCTATGATTCTATATTTGTTTCCTTAAACACTTTTGCAATTATGAGATTTCTATAATACCCAGATAAAATCCCAGTTTAATTACTATTTTTAGGTTTAAATTTAATTCTGTATGCATAAAATATTGTGAGACCTCCTAGTTGTATTTAATATCCTCACACTGATGCTCTGCATGCACACTGAGCAATGCTCACATGAAGCTCTGCTCACTTATACTTTACAACTGCCACCACATTTCATGCAACGGAAATGAGATTCCTTTTGAAATTTAATCTCACTTCTCTTTAATGAAAATCTTTAAAAATGTTCTGTTTTGGTTTTGGGTTTTTTTGGGTTTTTTATTGTTTTTTTTAAAAAAATTGTTAAATTGAGATTTTTCAGTTACATAACTTGCTATGAGTTTGAATTCTGGACAAGATATTGTAGGCTATGAATAAATTTGTAAGTGCTGGCACAACTAGAATGTTAAAGAGCTGGGTGACATGGATGACAAAGAGCTTCCTTATTTCAACCCTGGAAGAGCTGTAAAAGTAAGGAGTTTGTGGTTCCTCTCTGGGTATCTCTGCTATTCATCTTGTGTACATGCATTTTGGGAGGAAGACCAATGGGATAACTGTTTATACTTGTTATTACTCTTTCTTATTTTTTCTTTGCATTATTCCTGACTAATTTTCCTTCCTTCTGACAAGTTAAATAAGGATATTTGATCTAGGAACCCAGTGGAGGACACTGTGACGCTGAGAAGCTTTACAGAAATGCCTCCTGACTGCAGATATCCGTGACTTTGGAGCATTCAACTTGAGAGACTTAGAGCAGCAAGATTTATAGAGCACCCCATCGCTCTGAGGCTCTGATTTATTACCAGACATTTTAAAAGCACCCCGATGGATTGGCTAGCCACTCTGGAGATGGCATCTGGGTGTCAAATACCTCAGCCAGCCTTTTCACACTGCAATAATTGATCACTTGAAAAGCTTGCTTTCAAGACCTGATCTGCAGGTTGAAGTGTCTGGAGAAACAAATACAGAGAAACAGTGGGTAAACTCACAGGGAAAGGGAGTGGAGAAGAGGGAAAAGATATTTCTCATTAAAAATATTTCACAAAATTAAAACCAAAGACATCATATGTCACAGGAGTAGTGACACACAGAAAGGCAGGAAACTGCAAAGTGGATTACAAGATCGAACTCAGTAGGCTAAAAAAGAGATGTGAACTTTAAAGTTACTGACAAGTACAGTTGGGTCTCAAAGAACTAAATACATACAGTTCTTGCTTTGGAGACAGATTTTGGCTTCCAGAATAGTGCTTACATCCATCTTGAATGGAAAAGACATCCTAATCATCCTGTATCTGAAGAAGTGAAAGGAATTTCAAATCAGGACGTGAACTCCAGGACACACTCCGCACACCAGATCTGCAGCTTATGCATATTCCACCCGGTCTTTGGTGATTCCAGCAGCAGTTTTGTTGCTAACAACCCTTCTCAGGCTCTTCTCTCTGTTTTTGCAGTCTTTGTCTTCATTATTATTTGCTTTTCATCTAATAGCTTACTTTATACATTAATGTTCAGAAATCTGGTATACTTGGATGCACATCAATCTGGCTTCCCATTTTCTGAGCATGTCCTCTAGCTCCTGCCTGCTTCAGGGCCAGCCTAGGTTCAGGGATGTTAGGCATTGGCATGACATGTTGTTTTGGCTGCAGGTGTCTGGGAAGAGTTCTGCTCTCAGTCAATCTCAAACTTCTCATCAGTTCTCTCTGTGGAGGTTACAATTAACCTACAGCAGCATAATTGCATGTGCAATTACTTCTTCTGCTTGTCCTATTGGAAGATAGTTGTTTATAAACCTGCACAGCAGAGATTAAGGTAAATCAGGTTCTTTTGACAGTATCCACTTGAGGAGCAGTGAAACAAGCAGACATGCCACCAGATCTGAAAGGACAGTAATGCTCTGTCTAGTACGCTGGGGAAGGCAATTGGAGGCTAAGAAAACTTATGCTAAGAAAGGTCATGTTTTCCACCCTATTTAACTTGCAGCTGCTCCTTATTTTGACCTTAAGCGCATTAAATAAATATTACACAGAACACTGCATGTCCAGTATTTTAAAATATATTTATTTTGTTTCTTTGCTTTCCTTAGACTCCAATAGGTAAAAAGTAGAAGGTATATATTTTCTCTCATTTTTTTGTCCATGTTTTAGATGGTAAGATTTCTAAGAAAACAAAGCAAATTTAGGTCTTGAAGAGGTCTATGTGCAGTGCAGCTTCCAGCTGTGCCAGGACCTGTAGGCAATGCTGTAGTGCAATAATAAACATTATTACCATCTTGAAAATCTGTTAGATTAACTGAAGCATTCTTAAACTCTGTAGTAGTTTGTTTCAATTTTAAGGGAGTTTCTAGATGAACATGTTTCAACTAGCAGAATTAGAAATGGAAAATCCTGTGAAGGGACCTGCTGAGCCCAAACTCTGTTTAAAATAGAACAATCACATAAGCGAGATTCACATTATAGTGCTCTTGAACTTTGACAAATTGTTGGTTGCCTGAAGAGCTTCCACAGCGTGAGAAACTTGCTTAGCAGTTAGGTTTGTTCCCATGAAAATTATCAAAGTCTTGTTATGTTGTGTAGCAAGGGTCAGAATTGAAAAACAAACAACATAAAAGAGGTTTATTAAATAATGAACCTCTTTGAAGGGGAAAAAAAAAAAAAAAGAAAAGAAGAAAGTTTGTTCTAAACTTTATGTCATCTAGTTAGAAAAGATTATGAATAAAAAATGTGCCAGAATTAGCGTCCTAGGAAGTTTACTCATAAACTTAATCCCTTCCAATTCCCATTTGGGTTTTGGTTGGTTGGTTGCTTTGGTTGTGTTTTTTTGTTTGTTAATTTAATTTTTGGGGTGGTTTTTTGTGGTTTTGGTTGGTTGGTTAGTTGGTTTGTTTTAGGGTTTTTTACTATATTAGCACTATCTAAGCATGAAAATTGTACATTTTGTATTCTTCTATCACCTAGTTTAGAGTTAGCTTTTTGAGAATCTTCTAAAATTATAGAAGCTGAAAAAGCTTTGCCAACCACAACAGTGATAATGATAAAATCCTTTCACTTCTAGGATGCATTTTATTTTTCTTAAAACTGATTTTTATTTCAAACTACGATAACCCAGCTGTGTCCTTTTAATGTCCTCCTCACCATGCTTTTGTGGCATTCAGAATGTGTAGTGCTTGTCTCAAACAATCCAAGAGATACGTGGTGGACTTTGGCACTCAGGAGATCTGTTGTCTGTCTTGTGACATCTGAGAGACGAACAACATCTGCTGATTAGCTAAAGAGATGTCTCAGCAACCCACCCAACTGTTTTGCTTCCCCTCCTGCAACAAGTACCTGAGAACTGGGGAGTTTAGTGTGGGACATGCTGAGACCAGAGACAAAGGAGTTCTACAGCTGGTGCTGGAGCAGAATATTCAGTGATAACCAGGCTTTGACGGAGAAGACAGAAGGATTTTCTCCCTTAGGCAGGCAGAAAAGTGGGGGTGCAGGGGGCAAGAACTATATAAAAATCTGGGACTCTATGGGTGCATTTGAAGCACTTCCACACCAGGAACCACTTCCCCACCGACGACATCGCTGGACTGTGGGTGGTAACTATGCTCTTGCTTGCTGTCCTCTGTATCTCTGTTTTTCTCCCTGTCCTATCCACTCTAGGGACTTTGCTGTGTTACTGCAATAAAAGTTTGTTGTGTGCGTGACATCTGACCTAGTTTGTGTCTTAATTTCACCATTTGGGATCACCTTTATAAAAAATTGCCACGTATCCGAATACCGGATTGTAACACCTTTCCTTGTTTATGATATTCTGTTCCATCACCTTGATGAATATCTTAGCTCTTGTTTTGAAAGAAATGGTGACTTTCAAGCAGGTCAAGCAAGATATGGAGAAGGCTCAGGTACTGAACAACGTTTTTGCCTCAGTCTTCACCAGTGAGGGCTCTGGCCATGACATTCAAGTCACAGAAAGCAAAGGCAGAGACTGGGAAAAGGAAGATCTTCCCACTGCAGGAGAAGAGCTGGTTTGAGACCAGCTAAAGAACCTGAAAGTGCACAAGTCCATGGGACCTGCCAAGATCACTCTGCAGCTCCTAAGGGAGCTGGCAATGCCACTTTCCATCATTTGAAAAGTCATGGCAGTCTGGTGAAGTTCCCACTGACTGGAAAATGGAAACATAACCCCCATTTTCAAAAAGGGAAGGAAAAAAGACCCAGGGAACTACAGGCCAGTCAGTCTCACCTCTGTGCCTGGCATGATCATGGAGCAAACCCTCCTAAAGGGTCTGCTAGAGCACATGGAAAATGTGGAGGTGGTTGATGGTAATCAACATGACTTCACCCAGGGCAAATCATGCCTGACAGGTTTGCTGGCCTTTTATGATGGGGCCACAGTGTCAGTGGACCAGGGAAGAGCAACTGGTGTCATCTACCTGGACTTGTGCAAAGCATTTGACACTGTCCCACATGACATTCTGGTTTCAAAATTGGAAGGATATGGATTCCATGAATGGACCACTCGTTCAGTAGGGAATTGTCTGAGTGGTTACACACAGAGAGTAGTGACCAAAAGCTTGATGTCCCACTGGAGAACAGTGACGAGTGGTGTCCCTCAGGGGTCAGTACTTGGACCGGTGCTGTTTAACATCTTTGTCAGTGACATGGACAGTAGAATTGAGTGGGCTCAGCCTTGGCCAGTGGTGGGTCCATCTTGGAGCTGGCAGGCATAGGCTCTGTTGGACATGGGGGAGGATTCAGGCATCTCCTCACAGACGCCACACCTCTAACCCCCCTGCTACCTAAACCTTGCCACACAAATGCAATCCATATATGATTGGTTTTAGGTGAATAGATTCTCAGACAGTTTTGTGTGTAAGATCCAAGCTAACACTGTGCTCACTCACATTCTTCTCGTAGAAGCTGCTGTGGTCCAGGCCATTTGCCTAGGCTGGGCTGCATCACCATGTGCATACTATGTGCTCAGGCTTCTGGTCAACCCTTCTGGGTAGAGGATGACTAGAGTTTTTCAAGTGGCATGAGTGGACCCAGCATTAGCATCACTGGTGAGTAATGACACTTGAAGTATAAATAAAGTATAAATGAAGCTATTAATTGCTTTTCCAAAACATAATCCTAAATTCAACACTAACCAAAGCCATGGACCAGACAAGTAGGTGATAAGTGCATGGAATATAGATTATATATATACAGACTAGAAACCCACAGCAATATGTTTCACACTGAATTTTTCATTGATGTGTTTATATTGCTGCTAGGCCTATTTCTGATCTTGGCTCATATTCCATTAGCCAAATTTGCTTCCATTTCAACTCATAAATCACAGAATCACAAAATGTCTTTGTGACATTGGAAGAGACCTCCAAGATCATCCAGTCCAGCCTTAGACCTAACACCACAAACTCACCACTAAACCACGTCCCTAAACACCAGGCCTACATGCCGTTTAAATGCCTCCAGAGATGGTGACTCCACCGCCGCCCTGGGCAATCTATTCCAAATCCTGACAACCCTTTCAGTAAAGAAATGCTTCCTAATATCTAACCTAAACTTCCTCTGGCACAGCTTGCATCCATTCCCTCTGGTCCTATCACACATCACCAGGGAGAAGAGGCTGTGTGTCACCCCCCTCATCACTCCAGCCTCCTTCCAGGTAGTTGTAAAGAGCAAGGAGGTCTCCCCTCAGCCTCCTCTTCTGCAGACTGAACAGCCCCAGCTCCCTCAGCTGCTCCTCACAGGACTTGTGTTCTAGGCCCTTCACAAGCCTCATTGCCTTTTTCTGGACAAGTTCCAGTGCTTCTCTGTCCTTCTTATAGCGAGTGGCCTGGAACTGAACACAACATTCAAGGTGTGGCCTCATCAGTGCCGAGTACAGGGGGATGATCACCTCCCTGTTCCTGCTGTTCCTCATACAAGCCAGGATTCCATTGGCCTTCTCAGCCACCTGTGTACACTGCTGGCTCATATCTAGTTGACTGTCGATCAACACCCCCAGGTCCTTTTCCAACATGCAGTTTTCCAACCACCCATCACCAAGTCTGTAGTTTACCGTGGGGTTGTTATGACCCATGTGGAGGACCCAAAGAGGATCTTCAGCCCCAAGACAGAAATTGATTGCTAAAGTGGGGTGAAATATATTACAAAAAGGGTCAGTGTATTGAATCCAGACAAACAAATTCCTTCCCAACAATCTAACAGATACTGACTCAAAACCTGCATACCACCTGGAAAGCCAGTCTAGTGAGTGGAAGGCAAGAGGACATGTTTTGAGAGGGTCAGATGACTTTTACATTTCTAGTCAGATGTCATCACACCTTATCAATATGCAAACTTGGAGAAAGGTTTTGCTGAACTTGGTCATGCACTTGTACTGTAAAAGAGGTCAAGGGTCTTTGAACGATTGTTTGTTGTCACAGTTTAATAAAGCTTAATTCACAAATACCCAGGGGCTTAAAAACATGCCAGACGGATGGCAAGTGACAATGTTCTGACAGGCACAATGCAAGGCTCAGAACTGTACAAATAATTTGGTGAAGAGCTTTGCATCCTTTTCTGAGGTTCCCAGAGAAGTGGTTGGAAACATATCCTGTAGCATTCTAAGCCACACATCCTGTTTGCTCTTACCATATATCCATCTCAAACCCTATTGCTCTGATCTTTTTTGTGAAACTGTAGGGGCTGCAGTCAAATATTCCCATTTTAAACACAAGATTTTGATTATTTAAAATGCATTTCTTAAAGAGTAGTGTCCTTTAGGGTTGAGGGATAGAAACATGGGTTTAGTGATAATTTTCTTTCTACCCTCACTGGTCTGGCACCATGTCCCTTGTGGCAACTCTCACATTCTGAGTCTTCAGAGGGACTTTATGGCCTGTGTGGCTTGGTGCTTTGCCATGTCTCCCACAACTTTTCCATCTTTTCTTACGTTAAAATGTCTCAGCTTTTTTCCTCACTTACTGATTGCTACTTCTGATATCAAAAGTCTTGCAGCTGTTCTTTTCATGTTTGTGTTCCTATTCTTCCCTGGTCTGCTGCAATCTCTTCTGTGCTGCCAGGACATAGGTCAGTATCACTTTTGCTCAGGTCACTGTTAGTGAGTGATCTGGGCCTAAGCATAAGTTGTGCTGATGAACTGGTTGTATCTTTTGCCAAAAATTATTCTGCCTCTTATTAATTATTTTTTTAACATTCTGTATATGCTATGTTCAGCGAAACTGTGATCTGCAGTAATAAAAGCTTCAGCTGTCTGCCCTTGTTCTTGGCACCTCCTAGCAAGTTTGGCCTTTTGATGTATTATATTTTCCTTGCCAGTGACATCAACTTCAAAAGCCTCTTTTTGCTTCCCTTCCCTTCCCTTCCCTTCCCTTCCCTTCCCTTCCCTTCCCTTCTTTCTCCAGTGTGAGACACAGGAAAGCAACAGCAGCAGAAATAGGGCAAACACCAAGATATCTATGTGATATCCTCATACCTTTCCAATCTAACTCCTGAAATCTTCAGCTTCAGCAACATCTAAGATGCCCAAATCAATATTCTTTAATAGTACCATTTGCTATTCAGTTCCACTGTACATATTGAGGCTGTTTTGTGATCCACAGCAGAAAGGGAGTCTTTGTGCTTAAACTAGTCAAGTCTAGGAGTTTCTGGAGCAGACTGGTCATGTCTGTCCTGTATATTACCATAATTTCTAGCCATCCCACAAACCTCTGGGCACATACAACATAGGATGCTCCACACTCAGTTCTTATCTACATCACACAGACCAAATAATATTTCACTATGCTCTATAAAAAATAGCTGTATCAAAACCACACCTACAGACACTGTTCACTGCACATTGTGAGGCCTCTTTTCGCTGTTTGTCTTCCTCACATTCCGTGACTGTGATGCAGTCCCTTTTTGTAAGACCCTTCTTACAAAAAGTATCAGGGAACCCACTAACACAGAGACAAACGTAGACATAATGGAGGTAATACTGCTACAAAATCTGAAGAACACAGAGGAAATGTTCACTTGAGATATTTTCCAGAATCTCAAGTCTGTCCACAGTCATGTTCAAGCTGTTGTACCCCTCGTCAAAAGGAAGAAGCAGCTTAGTCACAAAAGCTTAGTATCCTCTGGTAGCACTGAGCTCATTACATGCTTGAAGTGAGCAGCAATAAATGTACAATTTCCACAGTTGCAGGAAAAGACTTGGAACACTCTATAGGATCCCCTTCCAGAAACTGGTAACAGTGGAGGAGACATAAACTTCTCTTTGCAGACTTTCACCAGCCAGCTGGCAGAGTTTGGGGCTAGGCAGACTGGGCAGATGAGCTGTTTGGGAAAAACCACAGTGCCATCCTGCAGAGTATCAAACTTTGCACAAAAAAACACTACATGAAGTCTTTTTTTCCATCCTGGACTTCCCAGGAAATGTATGCCTATGCATTTTCATTGTTTCTCCTCTTCTTCCAGGATAATGCCAATTTACATCACTTGCAAGGCTTTCCATTCCCTCATAACGCAGGTCAGCACAAGACACTCTTGGATTGGCACAATTCACAAAGCCAGTGTCTTCTGCACCTTGGTAGATGTGGAGATGCCAGCAGAAGCACAAATGTCAACCTGTGACAGACTCCTGTGACACTGTGTGCCTCCAGGCAGTAAGAGGGAACTGCTGTCAATTCTCTAATAGCCAACAGCAGGGTGTTGCTGGGATGTCCCTCCCTGTGGCAAAGCCCCAGCTCACTCCCCTGCAAGAGCTGTGATCAACCCCAGGCGCCAGCCTGAACTCCTCAGTGTTTGTAAGTCTTTTATTTTTTACTTACTCTTTCCCCCTTCTCGATCAACCCCAGGCGCCAGCCTGAACTCCTCAGTGTTTGTAAGTCTTTTATTTTTTACTTCCTCTTTCCCCCTTCTCCTCAAAGTAGCCAAAGGAAAATCAGCACAATTGTGCAGATCATGAGAAAGCTTCTCTATAATCACAGAACCTAGAGTTTCATTGATTCAGGGCTCTGGATGTCATGAATACAACTGGGAGATTGCAAAGGCCTCCAGGAGGATCACCCTGAGCAGAAGTGGAGGGGAAGCCTTTGGCACCCTCCTTAGTAGTATTATTTACAGGTGACACAACATATAGTGAACCAGACTTTATGCTGAGGTTTTCCTGCAAGAGAACCAAACCATGTATTTTCTTGAGAATAAAGTATAGGTTAGTTTAATGAAAAAATAGGAAAGCAGTTTTGAAGGCAACACACCAAATGATTACACATAACACATTCCTGGAACTAGCGTCACTTTCTCCCAACCTCCCACCTCTTTTTTTTTTTTTTCTTGAATCTTCCTTTCCCATTACCTTTGGTCCTTTTTTTCTTTTTTTGCAGGCTAAGATGCTCTCCCATCTCTATTCTATGGGAGAGATAGGCTGACCTCTGACACAATATAAACATGAGCACCTTGGAGATAATCTCTAAACTGCAGACATTGTATAAGAGGTCTACTCTTCCCCAGCAGGATCCTATATCTGTCTTGGCAACTATAGAGGGATCAGGTCTTTGTACACACTCTACACCCTCCACTTCTGCACTCCATGCAGGAGAAGGGAGGAAGGAAGATTTAGAAACCTCAAGTCTGAGTCATTGTTTCACCAAGGGACACAGGGCCTGTGTCCATCACAAGGTCTTTGGGAGTACTGGATCCTAAAGGCACCTGTGATCAGACCAGAACAGAATCTGCCTCCTGGATACATGACTGTGAGAGAAAATGTTTGCATGTCCTCAATCAGCAGAAAAACATTTTTATCTCTCTTTGAAAAATATTTGTTGTTAAGTCTGAAGTAGGGTCACACTCACATCTGCCTTGACTCAGCAAGCTGCTGCTCTGTTTGCCTAAGAAGTGTCTGTGATTTAATATTGCCAGTTTAGCTCCTCTGTGAAAGCAGAAAAGCAAATGGATTTTCCAGGGATATTAACAAACCTCTCCAGGTTGGGCAGCAGCAGAAGGTTGTGGCAAAGGGCATCTGCACCATCTCCAAAACAAACCGTGATGAACCTCTGAACAGAGACACTTGCTGTGTCTGAATCTCAAATAACAAAGCTATTCTTAGCTCCTGCCAACCACTGCAGGACAGTGTCCTCCTACTTCATCCACCTTGTAGCCTGAATTTTGTGTATATTAATACACATATGACCTGCCTTTTGGTAGTTTAATTCAGGACTTTGCAAGGATTCATCTGCTCAATGTCCCTGAATACTACAGCTTTGGTGCTACCACTTTGTACACCTGCAGCATGTTCAAAAAAGTGACAGGTTAACCAAACCAACCTCCTGAATTGAGAACAAAACAAAAAAACTTTTCTAGGTCCACAGTTTAAAATTGGACTAAACTTAGCAGCTCCCTTTCTCAGCAGG
>NW_009953505.1:3765211-3817704 GCF_000747805.2 Chaetura pelagica | reverse complement strand
AGGAAGGCAGGCAGCACTGCAGGGCTTTCAGAACGGGTGCTTCAGCATGGAGCAGTCTGAGACCCAACTCCTCAAAAAAGAGGTGCTGGTTTCAGTGACTGCCCAGAAGCCTGAAGGAAAATCCTTCCAGGGAATGACACTACAGCTGAAAGACAAGGCAGCAATTAGTTGAAATATGATTGCATGGTAATAGGTGGTTGCTTCTAGTGACCTATTTATGTGGCACCATTAGCGTGTTTGCCCACAATAGTTGTGGTAGAGGGCAAAGAGACTTTGACAGCTCTCTGAAAATTAAGCCCTGCGTCTTCCCCTGTTGATACACTTCCCTTTCAACAACACTTTCTTGCTTTTTCTCAATCTTTTTCCCTTGCAGGGGAACTATTGATGGCATCTGCAAAAGACAGTCATTGAAATGTGCACTGCATGGGGCAAGTTTTCCATGGCTTCACACTACAGCAGTATTTTTACTACTGTAAGCATTGCTATTTTTAGCTGTATATTAACATAAGAAATTATTAAACTGAAGAAAACTCTTCTGTATTTTGTGGAGAGAAGATGCACCCCATTTCATTAGAACCACAGGAAAAGAAAGCAGATTGTGACTTTCATGTCACCAGAACTGCACATAATATTCAGCTGTGTGGCATCCTCCAGTCAAGTGTCAGAGGCATTAAGAATTTAAGCCTTATGACACAGCTACCAGGAAGGATTCTTTTAAAGAATGCTTTTATGTGCTACTTGCACTGCTGTTTTTTTATAAAGGTGATATCATAATAATCTTTATGGTAAATAATAATACCTGCAATCATCAATATCAGAAACACACTAAATCAAAACTGACTTATCTAAACATGGGATTTGCCTGCATGATATGTAATTTCAATACATTAGCCTTGACTGAAGAGGATTGCCTTTATTTTTCTGCCAAAACCTGCAGGTTTACAGTATTTTACACAACCCTGTGCTTGATAAGAGTATCTATAGCCCTCCATCAGTCCTTCTATGTTTAATTTCTATTAATTTCTCCTATTGCCTGTATAAAGCTGGTAACTTCTGCATTCCTTGCACTGTTTAGAAGAAATGCTCAGTCACAGACTGGACATCACATTCTGTGTTTCACTGTCAGGATGAAGGGGACAACATAAACAGCAGGAACACTTAAAAAAATCTAAATGTTGGGTTTGTGTCTGTCTGTGTTCTCTCTCTTTCGCATACAGTATAGCTGCATAGTGTAGATTTCCATTTACACTTAGCATAAACAATGGTAGGCTGTTTCTTCTGATGTCCTGAAATTCAAAGAGGTAAGTCTGGAACATTGCACTTCAGTGCCTAACATTAAATAAACATGGTCTCTGGATAAATAGTTGGTACTTCAGAAAATGAGGCCACCTACTGAAGTGCTAAGCGTGGATATAAAAGTCTCTTTCTATAAACAGCCAGGCTTGAACATTTTAACCCCAGTGCATCAATCATCAGAAAATTAAACTGGATGGTGAATATGTGCTTCACTGCTACAGGAACAAGGACAGCTGAAAACCCTCAGAGATTTTCCATGGGGCAAGCGTTCAGGGGGAAACAGTGAGTAAGGATGAGGAAAAGGCTGAGGTGCTTAATGCCTTTTTTGCTTCTGTCTTCAGTAGTAGGACCAGTTGTTTGCTGTGTGTGCAGTCCCCTGAGCTGGAAGACAGGGATGGGGAGCAGTTTGAAGCCCCCAAAATCCAAGAGGAGAGGGTTAGTGACCTGCTGTACCACTTAGAGGCACACAAGTCCATGGGTCCAGACAGGCTACATCCAGGGGTATTGAGGGAGCTGGCAGAAGTGCTCACCAAGCCACTTTCCATCATTTATCAGCAGTCCTGGCTGACTGGAAAGGTCCCAGAAGACTGGAGATCAGCAAATGTGACCCCCATCTACAAGAAGGGTGGAAAGAGGATCTAAAGAACTACAGGCTATGGTGCCAAGGAAGATTATGGAGAAGATAATCTTGAGTGTCATTATGCAGCACGTGCTGGACAACCAGGTGATCAGGCCCACTCAGCAAGGTCTCATGAGAGGCAGGTCCTGCTTGACAAACCCAGTCTCCTTCTGACCTGCTTAGTGGATGAGGGAAAGGCTGTGGATGTTTGTCTTATAAAAGCCTTGGACACTGTTTCCCACAGCTTTCTCCTGGAGAAATTTGCCATATATGGCCTAGACCTTTGTACTCGTTGCTGGTTAAAAATACTGGCTGGATGGCCAAGCCCAAGAAGTTGTGGCAAATTGAGTTAAATCCAGTTGGCGACTGGTCACAAGAGGTGCTCCCCTGGCTCAGCACTGGGACCATTTCTCTTTAATATCTTTATCAATGATTTGGATGAGGCGTTTGAGTGCACCCTCAGTAAGTGTGCAGATGACACTAAGTTGAGAGGGAGTGTTGATCTGCCTGAAGGTAGGAAGGCTCTAAAGGGATACCTGGACAGGCTACTTCCATGAACTGAGGCCAAATGTATGAGGTTCTCCAAGGCCAGGTATCGGGTCCTGAACCTGGATTGCAAAAACCCCAGGCAATGCTACAGGCTTGGAGAAGAGAGGCTTGGAAAGGTCCCCAGCCACAAAGGACCTGCGGGTCCTGATCAACAGCCAACTGAATGAGCCAGCAGTGTGCCCAGGTGGTCAAGAAAGCCTATAGTATCTTGGCCTGCATCAGGAGTAGCGTGGCCAGCAGGACTAGGGAAGTGATTGTGCCCCTGTAGCCAGCACTGGTGAAGCTGCACCTCAAGCACTATGCTCAGTTTTGGGCCCCTCACTATAAGAAAGCCATTGAAGTGTCCAGAAATTGCAAATGAAGCTAGTGAAGGGTCTGGAGAAGAAGTCTTATGAGGAGTGTCTGAGGGAACTGGGGTCATTTAGTCTGGAGAAAAACATGCTGAAGGGAGATCTTATCACTCTCTACAACCACCTGAAAGGAGATTATAGTGAGATGGGGGTTGGACTCTTCTCCTAAGCAACAAGCAAGAAAATGAGAGGAAATGGCCTCAAGTTGTCCCAGGTGAGGTTTAGATTGGATATTAGAAGAAACTTCTTCACTGAACAGGTAATTAAACACTGGAATAGGCTGCCCAGGGGGATGCTTGAATCACCATCCCTGGAGGTGTTTAAAAGATGTGAAGACATGGTATCTGGGGACATGGTTTAGCACTGGACTGAGTAGAATTAGGTTGATGGTAGGACTTGTTGATCTTAAAGGTTTTTTACAACCAGAACTACTCTGTGATTATTAAAAAAAAATAAAATAAAATGTGTCTTCAGCCTGTTGTTGTGTTCAAAATTCAGGAGACCACTGTTTCCAGTCAGAGAAACTAGAGCCTAGAGTGCAGACATTCAGGACAAGCTGTTTGCAAAACAGCTACAGACCCAGATTCTCAATATATAGTCAAACACAATCAGCACATTCAAGAAATTTACGTTGTTTATGGATTAAGTTCTTACACCAAGTTAAGAGGTTAAGGGACAGATTCAGGCTGGTGTAAAGCATTGCAATACAGTCCTTTCAGCAAATAGTTGAGCTTCTGAACAAAAAATCCACTGTGAAGTACTGTCTGACTGCAGTCCTCCCTACAGGGACTAATACACCCTTGTCTGTAATTAGTGACCACTGCCTACTCAGTTTGGAAGTATTCTGCTGGAAAACATTTAATCCTGCTTAGGAATCTGTTGATCAGGTTATCATGAGTGAGCACATGGTGCAATTGGCAGGCTGTTATTTGCCTTCCTGGGCAGCTGCTTGTGCTTGGTATGGAAGGTCCAGTTATGAAATACATTCAGCCCCTGTGCAGAATGCTGATGTTTCCAGAATCTAGAACATACTGTCCTTCTTTTTCCTGGGATCAACAAGCTAGGTCATTTGAAATGAACGGAAGTATTTTGCGTAACACCAGATAAGGAGGAAATGGATCTCAACAACAAAACTTAGAAGCCCTTCTGTGTCAGACTCTAAGGTACACACAGCCCAGTATCTCAGCTATGACAGTGACCAGTAGCAAAGAAAAGATTTAAGAAATAAAGGTAGTACAATTGACACAACTTTGGTCTGACCCTCCTGAGCCAATACTTGCAAATAGCATAGAATGGGATTTCAGTTCTTTGAAATAAAGTTTTACTTCTTTTATTCAGAATAAAAATTGAATTCAGGCCTTAAACGTGTGCATTTGTAGGTGACCGATTTATTTCCACTTGGAAAAATACCTGAGAGAGACAGGGAAAATAGGTTGGCCATACTTTTTTGTTGTAATCTAATTAAGCTCTGTAAACAGTGATTTTTATTTTTTTTCCCTTTTCATTATTGTTGTGTCATTATTAACTATCAGCTTTGGATGTGGGACTTTACAACAGTAGATTCCTTAAAGCACCCAAGGATTTATCTGCTCACAGACCTTGTCTTGAATTCAAATGAGAGATGCGTTTTTTTTTTCTGGTTTTGGGATCTGATTGGAATTCAAATCAGTACCAGAAAATAATCAGGTCCCCAGATACTTCCCTGTGGATGTCCCAGGGGATCCACAACTTGCCTGATTAGCCAGGCAGCTCACTGGAAACCTCTGGGATTGAACCTTAGGGTCAGATGGTAGAAGAGCAATGTACCAGCAAGCCTGGGTAGACCACCATGAACCCACACCACCTTTCTGAGAGAGGCTCCTTGAATCTAACTCTGTGAGTCTTCTCCCAAGGCAGTTCAAACACCAGGCAGACACAGAGAGACTCCTCCTTTACCATGTTACTCAGCAGAGTTTATTTCTTCTGTTGCAAATTGAGCTGGCAGCTATCACTGTTAGTTGAACCGGAGACATAATAAACTCAGAGAATTCCTATGTGAAAAGCAGCATTCTTACTTTTGCTTTTTGTTAAAATGGTTTGTTTCTCTCTGCTGCTTCTCTCTTTTCAGTGCCTTTCTCCTACTTGCTTTAACTGATTATTTATAGACTGTGCAACAATGACCACGCACTGGCAATCAGACACTGGGGCTTCATGCTAAAAAACAAAAAAATCTTCACCTCAAAAACCTATAACTTGGCTTTACAATTTTTGTTCTGCAGCTGTTTTGGAGGTCCAGGGACTATTTCTAGGGGCTCCAGAAAAGGATCTAAGAAAAGGCAGCATACCATCAGCTCACAGAGTCCTTGAACGTGGTCCTCATATGTCCCAGGAAACTGTTAAGTTGCCCACAGATCAAAAAGGTTGAAAATACTGGTTTACTCTACAGCCATGTGATAAGGAATATTAAGAAAGAAAAATCATGCAAGGCTCTTCTCTACTCCTTGGTGACAGAGAAACAGTTAGACATAGAATCATGGAATGGTTTGGGTTGGAAGGGACCTAGAAGATTATCTAGTTCCAGCTCCCCTGCAGGGACACCTCCCACCGGACCAGGTTGCATAAAGCTTCATGTAACCTGGCCTTGAACACCTCCAGGAAGGGGGTTTCCATAACTTCCCTGGGCAACCTGTTCCAGTGCATTATTACCTTAACATTAAAGAATTTCTTCCTAATGTCTAACCTAAATCTCTCTTCTTTCAGTTTAAAACCATTACCCCTTGTCCTATCACTACACACGCTGGTAAAAACTCCCTCCAAATTAGTTACTTGCAGTAGAAAAAGGAATAAAGAAGTCTTTACGTTATTAAAGACGTGAATGTCATCATGTAACTTCCTAGATAGAATGAGAGAATTTAACAACGTCCAATAGCATAGAGATGTATATTTCACATTTACTATGGAGAAATAATAAGACTTCTGTGTCTAGGCTTGCAGCTACAATACCCACAGCAAGGACTGTTCTTGTGACTTGACATTCCTGGAGATGCAGACGTGCTACGTGCCTGCACGAGGGGTACGGCACTTGACGAAGAATCCTGCTTCTCACTTGGTGACAAAACTTTTATTGGAGACTACAAGTGGTAAATGAGGACCTCAAAATTGCAAAGGGAAACTTGTAAATCCCTTTGCATTATATTCAGAAGACTTAAGTTTGTGATTTCAGTGAGATTTCCATTATGCTTTTATACAATCATATTGCCCTGTAGCTGTATTTCCCTGTGCTGGTTCTCTAAAAGTGTATGAAGCTACATAGACTGATTTCAGAGATAATTCTAACCCAAATCAGGAAAAGAAGCTATTTCCATTTCCAGCTGCACACATCTCACATAAACAAGTACAAAATTTTAACATCAAAACAAATCATAAGTCTCTGTAGGTTAAAAATGCACTTAGACTTTTATTCTAGAGCTAACCCACCCACTACTTTGGGCTTTGCTGACTTTGCTGTTGATAAAGATGAGAGTAAAAACATCTTTAGGGATTGTGGAAATCTCTGTTATGTTATTATGTCAAGAAAGAGGAGAAAAGTCTTCTGCTCTAGGAAGAACTGGGTATCTGGAAGTCACTGTTAGAAATTTACTGGGAAAAGATAATATTTAAAACAAAATCCCTAATTCTGACTTGAAGCACCTCATTTTCAACTGTGGCTAGAGCCCCCAGAAACTCTATCCTAAGGCTGTACTTTCCCCTTCTACCTCTTTCAAAGGCACATTTCTTTCTTCAGTGAGAAAACAATCTGAGAATCTATCAGCACAGACTTTTTCTTAAGAAACTTCAAATAATCCAAGAGCTTTTTCAGTGGTTACTGCTGAAAAAGGAGCTACTGTGACTAAAACCACTGTAGCAGCTTGGGTCATAGTTGTAAGCAGTTCTGAAATGCCTTTTTGGACAGGCCACTTGTCATGGCACACCAATAAAGATATATGGAAGTAATTGCCTAGATCAAATTGCATCTTGCATTCCTTTCAATATTCCCATATTTATTTGTCACTGGCAGGAAGGTTCTGCATGATTTCTGTATTCTGCCATAAAGACAGGAAACCTCATTCAACCCTGTTTGCAGACTTGATTACCTGACATGACATGAATGGTCATCCATGGAACCTAATTGAATTTATTCTGTTTCTTATACTTTTTTTCTCGGATGCAGCTGTTGCTGTAGAAAGAAATGTAATGTCATTAACTCTGTACAGATTACTTTGGAGGTAGGCAAGACAGCACAGGAGAGTTCTGAGGTCTGTAGATTTATTTTGAAAGCAATTAATCTTTTATATCTACATATTTGCATTTAATCCCCCCAAGAAATAGCTCAGAGCCAAATTTTTCAAGGCATATAACACCTACAACTCCGGAAGGAAATCTTACTGCAATTAAATTCCAATACAGTGACTTTGTATCCTATGGATTTACAGCGATTCTTGAAAATACCTACATGCTCTCAAAAATGCATGGAGTGCCTGTCTGCAGATCTGGATCCCTCCACAACTTGGAGGATTTCTTCCTCATGCATCAGTATTCATCAGCCATGGAAAGAGCTGATAGCCTCTAAAATGTTTCCCTAAACAGTTGCTTACATGGAAGATCCTGCCATCCAAAAAGGCACCAACGAGTCAGTAGGCAGTTCCAGCAATAGGACTGATGGCTGGTTGGGATCAGAGACAATTAACACCCTACAGATAAATTCTGCTTCTGGCCTTCCTGTGCTGAGCGTCACAGATCACAGAATTTCTGAAATGAAAATTACTGAAGGTGAAAAAAAAAACACTCAGAAATTATTTACCTGATTTCAAGTTTCTCTGGAAAAAATATATATTTTTCTTTTTTTTTTCTGATCTCT
Organism: Chaetura pelagica; assembly: GCF_000747805.2. Lineage (NCBI taxonomy): Eukaryota > Metazoa > Chordata > Aves > Apodiformes > Apodidae > Chaetura > Chaetura pelagica. The sequence continues at coordinate 3,810,014 of NW_009953505.1, read as the reverse complement.
TGAAATGTCTGAGACTAAAGAAACATTTGGGAGAAGAAAGAAAAGGGGGCCAAAGCCAGACTTCAGTTTTACTAAATCATAGAAAAAATAAGAGGTTTAATAATGCCTGGAATTTTCTAGTTTCATTTCCACTGCTGCATGTTGGTGTGATGCCTGCACTCAATAAATAATAAATCATGTTTCTGCTGCTCGTGAGCAGCCTGGCTTCTCTGACCTGCAAGACCTTTACTGCTTATGGGGAGAAGGATACACACGAAGGTCATAGACCCCTCCCAGCTGCTCTAGGGGACTGGCTCATCAGCAGCCTTGTTCTGCCAGGATTTGGATTCTGAGGGGCAGTTCTGTGTCACCCTTCTGTCACTGCAGGTAGGTGCTTCTTGGTTGTTGTAGGATGCACTGAACAGCTTCTACCCTGGCCATTCTCGTGGCACCAGCAGCATGCCTGCTCCCAAAGTGTGTAAATGCCAAGTACAGCCAGAGAAGAAGAGGCAGTGAGGGAGAGCTGCTGGATTGTGCTGTTCTTCGCACAGCTCTCTTTACATTCTGGTTTGTAATTCTGAGGAACAGGAGCTGAAGGGATGGTACAGAGCACACCAGGGTTTCCCTTTAACAACTTAACAAGAAACGTATTTGTGCCATCTTCTGTGATCAAAGGTTGATATTCAGTGCCTGGATGTAATTCCAGTAAATTCGAGATATGATTTATATAGTGGGAGGGGCTGGGGGTAGGGGGAAAGGGGAAAAATAAAAATACTGGAGCAGATTCCTGCCCTAAGTTCAAGACAGTTTTGGTACCACAGCCACTACAAGAAAATCTGCTTTTGCACTATAAATTATGCAGTGCTGTCAGCTGATTGTACATAGTTGCAGCCAACATTGATCTGATTTCAGGGAAGCACAAAAAATATGGTTCTTTGTAAGGATATAACTCAAATAATTGATTATGAGAAGAAGAAAAGTGGAGAGAGAGAATGAAGAAGGAGGAAGGAAGATCTTTGACTTTGTAACTTTAACCTTAGGCCTCCAGCCTTGAGTGAATGAGCTGTAAAAAGCTATCTTGCCCAGCTTCATTAACCTTTTTACCTTAAAGCTGTGTGCTTTGGAGATGGTGTGTCACTGCCCACTGCTTCATTCTGCCCTCAGCTTAGCCCACACTTCTTTTTGATTCACCTGCATGCAATCAGCTTGACCAATCCACACAGCTAAATTCAGAAACGAATTATATTAATAAAAAGTAAACAGGTCCCTTCTCCTACTCTCTTAGTATTTTGCTTTAATCAGAGGAGCACTGCAGTTAGGCTGTGGTTTATAGCCCTGATGGACTTCCCCACTGAGTTTGCTCAACCCCTTTCAGAACTCCCTGCAGGCATCAGTTTCACAGCTCAATTAGGTACCATGGAAAAAACAGTCCATTTTCGTTTGTTCTGTTTGTTGGCTTTTCTTTGCTTGCTTGTTGCCTGAGCAGTATTATTTTCTTCTTGCTAGGTCTTGTATTATGCACTAAGACTTCTAGGGAGGTCCACTGGCATGAGTCACCTGAGGAGTGAAGGCCAGAGCCCTCCTGTTGGCAGCAGTTTCTTCTTGTCTAATCATGACCTTTTAACTTAGTCTGAGGAGTTGAAAGGCTGTAGAAAGTTTCAGTAATGGAGAAGTATCAGGAATGCAAGTTTCAACTTATGGATTGAAATTAAGAACAAAGTAAAACATTACCAAAAGTGCAAATGTTGATTTACAAACCCAGTCCTCATAATGGTACTAGCAATTGCCTGTCAAACCTTTTTTTGCTCTTTTTACAATTTCCACATTAAACATAATTTTACCAGCCCTAATTCCCATAACTGTTTTCACTTTGTCCAGGAAAAGAAGACAGATGTGAACTGAATCTAAGAGAAAGGGGTAACCTTTAAGTACCTGTGATCTGTAGCAGGAATACACTGGCTCCTGAAATTACAAAAAGATATAGAAGATACAGTTCTGTATTTATTAACAGCTCTGAGAGATTATAGCATGATTAAATCTATTTATTAAAGTTTCTAATGCAAAACCTGCTGTTATGAATGGCTGAGCAAATCATGTATTCTAAAACACAGCTACTGGTTTCTCCCATGACATTCAGCACAAAATATTTCCATCTTAAATATGCTATTTGTTATTTAAAGACAAAACAGGGGGGTTATTTATTATTACTGAATTTAACAGTTTGTCACAGTTTTAAGATAAATGAGGGAAAAAATACACTGACAAAACTAATGTAAATTAAACAATCAGACACTGTTCAAGGGCTGCAAATTGTCAAATCTGCCTCACAATTATCACTATCAGCAAGTATAAAGCATTTGAACAAAGAGAAGCAGGAGAAATTGATTACAGAAGGCATCTGAAGAAATGGAAGGACATTAACCAAATAAGTCTTTAGAAAGAAAATCAGGGTGTCAGGAGGATGGCGTCAGACTCTTCTCAGTGGTGTCCAGTGACAGAACAAGGGATAACGATCACAAACTGGTACACAGGAGATTTAACCTGAATATGAGAAAATACTTCTTTACTCTGAGGTGTAACAGAGCACTGGAACAAGCCACCAAGGGAGGTTGTGGAGCCTTCATCCCTGGAGACATTCAAAACCATCCTGGACATGTTCCTGTGTGATCTGCTCTAGGGGATCCTGCTCTGGCAGGGGGGTTGGACTGGGTGATCTCCAGAGGTTACTTCCAACCTCTACCATTCTGTGATTCTGTGAAAAGATCCCTAATGATGAAATTTTCCTGATTGAAGAATAATTTCCCCAAAGAACATGTGTAATCTCTCTTGTTCCAATGAGTTGAAAGTGAACTCTAATGAAACACAGGCAGTTTTATGTTAGGACATAATTGGTCTTTTATGCTACATTTCTATTATTTTGGATTACTGATTCCATTAGCATATACTCCACAGTCACTACCCATAGCCAGACAAAAATCAGCTTAGCAAAAGAGAAAGAAACCAGATGTAAGAATAAGCAATTAGCTCTTACCTTAAAGTTTTGTCTCCTCTATAGTGTATTTATTGTTAATAGTTTAGTGACAGAAGCCCAGCGGCTGGAATTCTCCATCTTTCATAAGTTACAAATTGTGCAGTCAGTTAGAAGCTGAGAAACTCCCAAGAGGACAAAGGGAATATGCTTCACCTCTGTTTAAACAGTCTGTTCCTGGGAAGTGTGTCCTGTTTGTGGTGGTACACAGCTGACTGCAGCTCAGTCCCTTCCCTCCTAATCCCCAACACTTGGCCACATTTGGATTAGCCTGCAGCTGGGGTCCCATCAGGAGCACAACGATGGGTCCTACCAGGAAAATCTTCAGGCTTGAAATAAGGGAGGATCTGAGATGGCTTCTTGCTCATGGAAATCCTCCACACTTCATGGTCCAGCAGATTCACTACCCCAAATCACCTTCTTTCCCTTCTTCCTGACCAACCACAGGCACCGCTCTGCCTCTCCAGCTCAGCTCTTCTCCAGCTGCTCACTCTGCTCAGATCTTGTATCAGTTCTTTTGTATGTTGATAGCAGAGGTGCAGCCCTTGTTTCTCTCTCTATTGGCTCCTCGGCTTCTCAGCTTCTTACCAGAGCCACCCCTCCCCAGTACAAAAAAAACCCTGCCAAAGCAAACCAGCACATTAACAATAGGCAGATAGAGGTGTTTTCTCAGAATAATTTTCCAGTGTTTCCAGTCTTTCTAGAGGGTTACTCCCTCAGCCAGAGAAATCCATATTTAATAACACATAATAGGCTTTTATACCTGGAATTTGCCTAAGTCCTTTCTGATCACAAGTAAAATCATATACATGTTCTCACTCCATGCCCAACACCAAGGAGTTTAAACAGCTTATTTTAAGAAAATCCATATATCTCTTTTTATACCTCATCATTTTGATCAACCTACGATAGATCTCTCAAATGTGTAATTTCTAGGTGTTATCTCTGACTGTCTCTATGCAAGACATACTTAGGTTTGGGGGGCAATGATGTAAGACATGGACTGAACACATGGTATTACCAGATCAGAAAGCCATTGATACGTGTTAGTGTCGTGGTTTGAGCCAGCATGAGCATTTTCTTTTTACTTTTCTTTTTTTCTTTCTTCAGTGAACTTTCTTTTAAGTAGCAGCAAATTCTCCAGCTAGTGGTCTGGTAATGCTGGAATGTTTATGTTACAGCTGAGACTGCTCTACTTGTTGAATCTGCTGCTTCCAATAATAAAGGAGCAAAGGAGCAGAATTGTATCTGCAACCCTCCCGTAGGGAGGAGAGGACTAGATGGACAGCAAAATCAGCCAGAGATATTCCACACACATATATATATACATGTAAGACTCAGTATAAAGTCAAGGATAATGGAAGTCAAGCCCCTTCTGCATTCTTCTGCCCTTCTCTTCCATCCATGGCCAGTGTCCTGGGATGACTCCATCTATCCATCACCATTGATCACTAGACTTGTGCACTCCTGACCCTCATCACTCTTCCCTCAGCTCCTGTCTGCTCTGCCCTCTCTCTGGCAGCTCTGGGAGATTTCAGTACTGCTCCCAGCTCAGGAGATGTCCTGGGAGTTGCTGGGGGTAGGGGTAGGTGATAGGGGGTTTGCACCTGAACATACTTGTATATATTTGTACATACTTTCTTTTAATCATTCATATTTAATTAAACCTATCTGGTTTAGTTTTCAATCCAGAAAGTCTCTCTTCTCATTCTTTCTCTCCTTTACCTACTTGGGTAGGAGGGGGAGAGGATTGAGAGCATTATTGTTGATGGTTTAATTGCCAACCCTGAGTCAAACCCTGACAGTTAATCATCTGTAATCCCTATTTACATGGTTATTAAGGATCACAGTTATGGTCATGACTTAGGCATAGAAGACCCTGTATGCTATCATTCATCCTGAAAGCTATCCATTCCCTTGTGTTGTCATGTACAACAAGAAAAGACTCCAGACAGAAATAAAATTAATACATTTAGTCCCTTTATGTTTTCAAAAAGCTCTGCCTCACTTATTTTGGTATTCTTGCTTGGCTGCTCATATGCTCATTGTGAAGTAGCACACAAAATGGTCAGATATTTGCACTTACCTTTGAGGACTTCCATGTGGCTTAGTGGGAATGGAAGGAAACCTTTATTACTCTTTGGTAGAAGTTAGTCCATTACATGCTGCTAAAAGCAGTGAAGTACTTAGGGAAGCTTTGCTGATGCTCTGTGGCAGTCACCCAGATTTGCACGTGTACCTGCTCACCTCCACACCAGAGAGGTTTTGTGTTCTTCTTCGGAGCTCGGAAGTATTTCTGTGCTGGACCTCGGCAAAAACACAGTGAGGCCACACAAACCACCCCCCAAACTTTTGCATCTATTCAGTAGAGTCTGGGCAGTGCACACCACCTCTTGGCACTTCTCTGTCTAATGCCATGAATGCCATAGCCTACTGGCCATAAAGATGGCTGCAGCCCTTTTTCTCCTAATTTTTTTTTCCCTGGGCTCTGTCTTATCATACTGCCTCTTCTGTCAAAACAAAGATCCAACATCAAGAGACAAAGTCATAGCTCCAAAAGTGGGCTAAGCAGATTAGAGGTAGGGGGCAGAGACCAAACATGCCTTCCTCTACTCCCAGCCAGTATTCTGCACCAAAGCAAACAAGAGTTTCCTCCCTACCAAGCTGCTTCATCCAACCTGCTCTGAGAAGTAGAACCAGCTGTGGCTTTAGCTCTGTGTAATCTCCCTCCTGTTAGGAGCTTTCAGTGAGAAACACTAATACCCAATGCCAGAACCACAAATACATTCACACCAGGCCTGATCAGCAGCACCCATTAACTTTTTGGGTAGCAACACAACCCCCATCATAACCGTCCCTACCTGTTGAGACCCATGAAGCTGGTACAAACACTTGCCTCTCCACACATAGGGGAGGGGGATTTGCCTTTCTGTGCTGTGGCTACGTATTTACCCAACACTTCACATACACAAATAGTCAGCCCACAAGCACAGATGGTGCATGATTCACTCTGGGGCTCTGATCACTGCCTGCCATGAGCCTTGGATGGGCCCATTGCTCTGGGAATTCACTGCAGGCAGCTGGATCGTTCCCTAACGATTTTGCAGCCAAAGGTTCCAGCTGCCCTTCCTTGAGTAGCAGCTTGGAATGAGGAGAACACTGGCTGGTAGGACTACAAACATCTTCTCACCTCTGCTAACAGTAAGAATGGAGGAGAAAAACTCACAGCTTCGGGAGTTACACACTGGATCAGCAACGTGGACTGCTGCAGCCGTTCCTCAGCCCTCCTGGGGCCTGTGGTCCCGCTGGCCCTTGGTACATCCCACAGCATTCAGGGCCAGTCTGGCAGAAGCAGCCAGGTCAGCAGCTGGGTCATCAGCCCTTCTGCATCTGGAAATGCTGAATGCAATTAATTCCTGGGCAGATGCAGCTTGTACCACAGCTTGTACCTGTACCCCTGTGCCTGGGCATGTGGGTGCTTTTCACTATTAACAAGTCCATGAGAAGGCTGCTTCTGTTGGGCATCTACAAAGTACTGCAAATGGTGAGTCAGCCTCTCAAATGGGATGCCTGGACTATCACAAATAAGATTTTATTAGTATGCTCATGGCCATCCAGTGACATGTATTTAAAGGTGTCTGTGGGTGGCATGTTGTCCTGAAAATTACTTTTGAGAACAAACTCTAGGCAGCATATGTGGTGCAGAAAAATGCTTCTCTTCTGGTGACACATGGCCCCATTGCCTTCTAGGGACTTAGCAAGCACAGTATTTGGCTTAATTCTGCACCTCCTCACCTAAATGCAACAAGACAACATTTCAGATGGAGGAAGACCCTTTGCCACTCCAAGGGTAAACATATCTTTCAACTGTGTGCTGCCTAGACAGTAAAAAACCATGGACCAAGGAAGAGTATGGATTTAGGAATGACTAAGTGTTTGCCTTCACGTAGGTTGGCACCATCCTTCAGTCCTTATTTATTCATAAAACAAAAGTAATTACACACGCACACAAAACAGCTGGGAACTGCAGTGGACTTCACTGACCTAAGAGCAACCAGCATATGCCCAGGACTGGGAGACTCATTCTGCTAGATTAGTGTGCCAACTTGGTGCTGTGAAAAAACTTCCCTGATTTTTTTTTTTTGTTTGTAAATAATTACAAATATTTTGCACAGATGGTGTTTACATGGTTGCCTAAAACACTGAGTATTATCATGGTTTCAAATTTAAAAACAATTGTGACAAATGCTAGCAATTTCAAGAAAGCTATCTCTAGATACTAAATTAGAGCCAAACTCCATGAAGTATTAATTTAAACACATTCATATGGGGCTTTTTTTCAATAGGATTTTAAGGTAGTCAGCAATTTACAAGATCACTCCTTTAGTTTATTTATGCAAGTTGTACTTGCATAAGATAAAAAATGTTAACTACCAAAGTAGGGATCACAAGTGGGATCAGAGTAGTGTTTGCAGTGTTAGATAAATAAGCTACACTATCCACAGTACTAGTTAGCCTTCAGTGAAAATTTCTACAACAACCTGGCTGGTAAAAAGTATTTTTACTTCCAAACTGTGAGCAGAAGGAGAAGTATTTACAGAACAAATTTTCTTAAATGTTTATTTATAGACTGTAGGAATTCAATTCAATTTTAACATAAGATTTTCATACGTGCGTTGCCATTAAGAAAACCCAAGCAGTTTTTAATCTCATTTGACTGAAAACACATCCCAAAAATTATGAATACACAGTTGTGTCTACCCACACAAAATAGTGCATACAGAATAGCAATGTGATGTGAACCTTGTTTATTAAAGGAAATATTTCCTTATCTTTGTAAAAAAACTTAAGAAAACAAAAAGTTATTGAACTTTATTTAAAAATCCATGTCATAACAATCATCAAAGTGCAAGACAAAGATTTGTTCCAATTTAGTTTCAAGTTTTGAAGCAGCCAGAAAAAATATAAACTTCAGATACAGATTAAGTTTAAAAATATTCACAGTCCTTATTAAACAAAGCACAGACTACTTGTGGCAAAGCAACTGCTGATTTCCAACTGATTATAGGATAGGAGCAGAACTGGGCTTTGTTACTAGGAAAATCCCTGGAGTTTTCAGCATGTAGTCTTGGTAGTATCATGGCATTAATACAGGTCATCCTCCAGTGCCAAGCAAATTATGTCAGCTGTGGATTACAACAGATACTGATTTTAAAGACTGTCTCAAGAAAGAGGAGCAATAGCAGCTGACAAAGAAGAATGCACCACTCAAAGCCAAGTTTCTGTAGGGCCCAGATATGGATCAAAACTTCTCAGTCAGGTGGAAACATCTTGTAAAAACTATCATTAAGCTCAATGACTCGACTCATGTTTTGGTCAGCCACAAGAATTTTACAGGCACACCACAGAGCTTGCTCCCTCTCAGATGTGTGTTGCTGTCCCTGATTAGTATCTTGCTCTACAAAAAGGAGGCAGACAGGCTGGAGAGGGTCCAGAGAAGGCCCACAAGGATGATCAAAGCACTGGAGAACCTGCCATATGAGAAGAGGCTGAGAAAACTGGGTTTGTTAGGCCTTGAGAAAAGTATGCTTAGGGCAGGCCTTATCCCCATGTTCCAGTACTTCAAGAGTGGCTACCAAGAAGATGGAGAGTCCTGATTTACAAGGAGTCACATGTAAAAGACAAGGAAGGGGTCACGGGCACAAGTTGCTCCTGGGGAGATATCGATTGGACACAAGAGGTAAATTTTTCACCATGAGGACAGTCTAACATTGGAATAGTCTCCCAAGGGAAGTGGTAGATCCCCCCATGTAGGACAGTTTTAAGTCTCTGCTTGACAGGGTGCTGAGCCATCTCATATAAACTATAATAGTACCTAGAAAGGTTGGACCAGATGATGCTTGAGGTCTCTTCCAACCTGGTGTTCTATGATTCTATGATTCTATGAATATATTTATCTTTAAGGAGATACTCTGAAGACAGAACTGTTAATCTGGGGACTTTAAGGACAGAGCCTCTTTCAATTCCAAAAGAGGTTAAATAAGAAACTTGAATATCTGAATATCAATCAAGCAATTTGCATTTAGTTCCCCGTGAAGTCACTGGTGTTGCTAGGTCAGCCTGGCGGGGAGCCCAAGTTGGAAAAGGTCATTAAATGCTGCCTGGGGAGGGACAAGGCTTTCTGACCCCAGGGGTCCTGTGCATCTCTCCCTCATGAGGCTTGGTTATGTTTTCTATCACATTTATTCTCCTCCTACTCTATATCTTTTCCCTAAGAGACAGTGCACAGAGACACAGTGGAGACACTGAGTGCCAGGAAGCCTCTTCTGGAAGGTACAGCACCCATTTGATGCCTATGCTAATTGCTACTCCCAGGCACCCTTTTCAGGTCGTTAAAATAAGTGAACTGATCCCTTGACAATACAGAGCATTTCAGAGTCCCATGTGGTAATGAAGGAATAACAGAGAACAGCTGCTGTTGTAAAACAGAAATTCATAGCTTCATAGAGTCCATGGTATTTTATAAGGCTTCTTAGAACAACTTAATGACAGCTGTAGTATTGCCATATACATTTCCTACCATTTCCAAGTTTATTATCAATTGCCTCATCTTCCATGCCAGCAGTGTTTGCCATATGCATTAAGAAAAGAGGGACAGCCAGGACCCTTGATATTTATTTAGAGGCTGGGGATGCTCCCCTTGAAACAATGTGATTGGAGTCATCCAGCTCACTGGTGTCCAGGTGGACTAGGGAGGATTCTCAATCTGCTTTTCCATTTGAGGGAAAGGATCCATGTTTCATGGAAGCACCTGAGAAGGGTCTGGTAGGAAATGGGGCCCAAAGAGGAAAAAAGGTGCTGGAATCATTAGCTCCTCTGAAGCACATCTATACCAATGCACACAGTATGAGCAACAAACAGGGGGAGCTTGAAGCCATGATACACCAGGAAAACTGTGACATAGTAGCTATCACAGAAACATGGTGGGATCACACCACTGGAGTGCCACAATGGATGGCTACAAGCTCTTCAGGAGGGATAGAAAAGCAAGGAGAGGGGGTGGAGTGGTCCTGTATGTTAGAGAATGTTAAGAAAGCTTGGAAATCAAGTATAGTCATGATGAGGTTGAGAGTGTTTGGATTAGGTTAAGGGCCAATAAAGCTGATATTCCTGTGGGAGTCTGCTATGGACCTCCCAACCAAAGCAGTGAGGTGGATGAAGCTTTCTAAAAGCAGTTAGGAGGAATCTCCCAGTCACTTGCTATTGTTCTTTTGGGGGACTTTAACCTCCCAGACATCTGCTGGGAGTACAACACAGCAGAGAGGAAACATTCCAAAAGGTTCCTGGAATGTGTGAAAGATAACTTACTCATACAGCTGGTAAGTGAGCTGACTAGGGAGGGTGACCTCCTGGACCTGCTTCTTGTGGGGGAAGTAAAAGTTGGAGGCTGTTTAGGGCACAGTGATCATGAGATGATTGAGTTTTTGATCCTTGGAGAAACAAGGAGAGGGGTTAGTAAAACTGCCACCTTAGACTTCTGGAGGGCAGACTTTGACCTGCTTAGAAGACTGACTAAGTCCCTTGGGAGGCTGCCTTGAAGGATAAAGGAGTCCAGGAAGGCTGAACGTACTTCAAGAAAGAAGTTTTAAAGGCACAGGAGCAGGCTGTCCCCATGGGCAGAAAAACCAGTAAGCAGGGTAGGAGACCAGCCTGGCTAAATAGGGACCTTTGGGTGGACCTTAAGAACAAAAAAAGAGTCTATGATCTTTGGAAGAGGGGATAGGTCACTCATGAAGTCTATAAAGTTGAAGTGAACCTATGCAGGGTGAAAATTAGGAGAGCCAAAGCACAGCTAGAGCTCAAACTAGCTACAGCTGTTAGGGATAATAAAAAATGTTTCTGTAAGTTCATTAACAGCAAAAGGAGGATTAGAGAAAGGCTCCATTCTTTACTGGATGCCAAGGGAACCTTAGTAACAAAGGATGAGGATGTTCCCCACAACAGGTAATCAGTGACAGAACAAGAGGGAATGGTTTCAAGCTGCAACAGGGTAGGTTTAGATTGAACATTAGGAAAAATTTATTCACAGAGAGAGTGATTAGACACTGGAATAGGCTGCCCAGGGCGGTGGTTGAGTCATCATCCCTAGATTTGTTTAAGAGCTGTTTGGATGTGGTGTTGGTAGATATGGTTTAGGGGAGAACCTTGTAGAGTAGGGATGATGGTTGGACTCGGTGATCCCAAGGGGCTTTTCCAACCTGAATACTTCTATGATTCTATGTATAAAGCGACCTCTGTGATAGCAAAGAGATTTTTGTTTCTGTTGGTTTACTGTAATTTCTTGAGCTCTCTTTCCAGATGATATTTTGAGTAAAAAAAAATAAAAATAAAAAAAAAAAAATACAGCCTTGTAAAACCTTGTCTAGTGAAGTTGGGAGTGAGAAGCACAATCTGGGGGCAGCTGTCCATCCCTGTGTCCCTGCCTCTCCAGGAAGGCAACTTGCCCTACCATGTCTCAGCATGTGTACCCTGGTGCAATGTTTATGAGAGATAAGGAAACCAAGATTGATTTTAGGGAAGGGAGAAGAAAACATCCACAATGCTGTGAATCCAGTGACATGTTTCAGCTCTGATTCAAGTAAAGTCTCCCAGTAAAGAATCCCAGTAAAGTTTCTGCAAGTCATTATATACAGGTAGCTGTGATACACGGATCACAGTGGTCCTGCATTTAACAGACACCCTCTCACAGCAATGAGCAAGCTAACATTTTTAGTGGGTCTAAACCTTGGGACTTCAGTCCAAATTTCAAAGTAGTACCTGAATAAATGCTTAGCATTAATCATGCACATTATTAATCTTCATCAATTACATCAGCTAAAGCTGAACTTAAAAATTAAGTCCAGACTTTGAAACAGACCTACAATTAATGGAGAAGTGAGGTAAAGAGAAAAAAAATAATATTTTTATATTATTCTCCTCATCATATGAAAAAAAGAAAAGAAAATGCAGTAACCTCAAGGATGGATTACCCTGTCATATTTTCCCAGCAGCACCACAAGACACTTTGTAGCAGGGAAAGAAAAGGAAAAAAAAAACAAAGCCTAAAGGGAATTGCAAAGATGTTTGAGTCTGTACTAGAGGAAGGCTTGGCTTGCCCAGACTGCTGGTATCCAGCTGTTCCAGAGCTTCTGACTCCAAACTCCCCAGTTAACCACAGTCCCTTGGGTTGTTACAGACTTCTTGGCCAAGATTAGCAACTGCTATTTATATTTCCTGAGTTAACTTGTACACTAAAAAGAGAATAGTTCTGCTACAGTTAACTAATAAAGTCAGGATTTGCCTTAACATAGCAGATAAAAATTAGATCAAAATTCTTTCACAAAAAAAAATTACTTTCCATGCAGAACAGGCATTTAAGATGGCTTGTTTGTTACAGCTTAGTGTAGCATCAGCTGCATATTCAGCACAGCAGTTTGGATGGCATCATCCCTGCACAGCAAGTGTAGCCTGGGGCTGCCACAAATAAATACCAGGCATGACCAGCTATTCACTGCCTTGAATCCATCACTTCAGTGGAGAATGTAGGATATGTTCTGTTGGCATGAAAATGACACCATTACTTTCACTACAGTTAAGGTTGAGCTGAGAAAACCCTGCTTCAGTGTTCATGGTAATTTAGAATCACATCAGGCTCCTGTGGTCATTGTCAGCCCAGCCCGGTGTTTCATAGGTCGTTTTCCCAAAGTGAAATGACTTAAAATTGAAAAGAAAAAAGTCCAAGGTTTCCAAAATGAGCTGTCTATATTGCAATGTAGCCCTGACACCAGTAGTTATTAATAGGAGTAAGTGCCACAGGCAGAAATTAGCTTTTTCCATGTCTCTGCTCTGGGATTGTACCAGGCAATATTATCAGGCCACCTACTGCTGAAAGTGGGATTAATTCTCACTACAGAAAAGACCTTAGAGAGTCTTTCTTTAATATTAATTCTCCTCACTGAAATTAAACCCCACTGTTCCTTATTCTGTCTAGAGAGAGAGAAAAAAAGACAACACTTTGTCTTCTCCTCTACAACTGTATATTCCATACTTGAAGACTGCTGTTGTATCATCTTCTTGCCTTTTCTTCTCTGGAATAAAGAATCACATTTCCTTCTTCGATCTCTCTTTGGCCACACAATTCAGAAGTCTTGCAATTTCTTCCTGTTTTTCTCACAATAGAAAGCCCAAACTAAACACTATATCCATTCTGAATATAAAGATTATTTTCAGACATCCCTTTTTATGTCCCAGTGTGATGCTTGGAGGTTTTTTCATCATAGCTTAAAATACTGACTCATGGTCATTTTATGAATCACAGCAAACACTAAGTCCACTTCTGTAGAAATGGTACTTACCTGTGTTTCCCCTGTGTAGTTTTTATGCAGCAGATTAGTCCTTCCTGAATATAGGGTGCCCAGCTATTTAAGAACTTTTCTCTAATTTATCTATAGAATTCTGAATTTCATTACCAATCTCTCTCTCTTTCAAATTTTCACACATTTGTCATCTAATAGTTTGCAAAGCACAGTCTCCACTTTGTCTTCCTACTACTATTTTACATAGATCTATAACCCAGGACCAACATCCTCAGAATCTCCAAAAACATTGTTTTCACCTTGACAGCAAACCATTGGTAGCCACAGTTGGAGTGCAATTTGCTGTAGGTCAGTTTTCATTGTAGCTGTTCTCATTCATATAACCTGAGGGCAAGGCCCTGGGGAAAGGTTCCTAAGTAAACTGCTCTTTTTTTCTGTATCTCCATGGCCATATTATCTTCTTTTAAGAGGGTAACACTACACACAATCCAAAACAACAGAGACTCCTATGAGTTTTATTTTCAAACAATTTATGGCCCTATTCTGGCCATTTCCTTGTTGGTGTTACCCATATTGACTACCACATTAATAGACTGGCTCAAGCACAAGACCATCTATTTTGTAAATAAGCATAAAGTCTTCAGGACAGAGCTGTGACAAAGAACAGGTCATTACTAACGTTCATTTTTTCAAAGAGCAATTAAATCTGTTGCATATATCAAATCAACAATGAGCTTTGACACTCCCCCACATGACCAGCACCCTCAGAACATTTAAATATATGTAAGTTGAAATTAAAATATCAGCAATATGTTTGACTCAGTGTTATACACAGAATAAAGACAGTCTCTGTGACAGAAAGTGTATAACCTAAATGTCAGATAGTAGACAGGATGCACTGAGAAATGTCAGATGAGAATAAGATGTTTTTCTCCTCACACTATTATCAAAATCACCTCACATTCCCATTTGCCTTCTCCTCAGATAGTGCCATGAACACAGGATGCTGCCCTAAAACCAGGTGTCACCTCGGTGTCTAGTGTCCATGTATCTAGTTTTGGCTGGGTATGACTGAACTACTAGAAATGGGCTTTGGGGAGCTGACCAGCACCAATGTGTGTCATTCCCTGGCATGGGAATGGGTTGACAAGTTCAAGGAAACTAAAATGATCTTTAGGCTGAGAGCCTGGCTCCCAGTCTGTGCTGAGCAGAAACGTCCTTTACAATTTCCCAAGCTGGGCTTTTCACCAAACCAATGCAATCACTTTTATTGCTAACAGTTAGTGTATTAAACAAAAATTAATCAACTGTTTTGTTTTTGTTTTTGTTTTTGTTTTTCCAAGATCTGATATATTTCCCTTAGTCTGCTGGGGTAATTTTCCATCCATTGCTTCTTTGAGAAATTGGAGAGTCACTTGCTTCACCGCACTGACAGGGCCACTCCAGCTGGACTGCAAGCTTGGTTATGCTATGTACATTTAAAACAAACTTGTCAGATGGGACAGTGGGTTCCTCCCACACACTGCCTCACGTCTCCTGAGCTGGGCCATACTGCTTGTAGGTAAATGTCTAACAAAGGGATCCCATGGAAACGTGGCATCACAAAAGCTTTGCCTTGAGTAGGCCCAAGTTTCTTACCAATATTTCAAAGAGCCTATGTGGGAAAAAGGTATCTTTCAATTTTCAAAAACTAGACCAAAAAAGATTTTCATCAAACATTTTGAAAATGGTCATTCACAGTTTCACACTCTGTTCCATTTGGATAGAGGCTACTTTTCCATGCCAGGTGACAATAATGCTAGCTAGTATTAAGAAAGGCAGAGCAGGAACTTTTTAAGGCCTTAGTTCAACACTTTGCTACCCATTTAATACCTGACAAATTGCAACAGAGTTCTGCCAGAATCTGCCAGGAGTTAGTGATGGTATTAATACTGCAAAGTGAAAACTGGGACTTGTAAAATTAATCAGTAATTCATTCAAGTGTTGACAGAGCAGCAGGGAACAATCAAGACTTTAATAATAACCCTAAATTTCAAATACATCCCATTTCTATAATGTTAATACAAGCAGCAATTTTCCAGGTCCCCCTGGTCTATTTCAGTTCTGCCAGCTGATGACCAGGAGAGAATTTGTTATATATGGTTACAGCCATGCTGGATGCTCCTACCAATGCTTGTACTGTACCATAGGTGTACTCCCAAAAACTATGAGCCAGGCCAGAAGGGCAACCCACCCTAACCACAGCTCAAAATCAGGGGCTGTGTCCCAGCACAGCAGAGGTGAGCAGTTACCATGCAGCTTTTGCAGCACCCTCATCATGAGGTTCGCCAGGACATTACTGTGTGGCCCCACAGGCCTATGTTCCACATCTATTCTACTCAGTTTCTTTCAAATAAATTATTTTCCAACAGCTCAGTCCTAGGATTTGGTGTGTGACCTTGGGATATTCTCTAAGGGGATTTTTTTCTAACAGAGACCAGTTCATCTGAGCCAGTTTCCTAACAAGTCTCATTCTCGTTTTCAGGAGATCTTGCATTAGAAAATCCTCACTGTATGTACTAGGTGGACTGTGTCAACACACAGATGCCCTAAAGAGCTTTGCTTACTAAGCAATAACTGCTCATAGCACAGAGCCAGTGTGAAGTGGCCTGGTCCTTTCTTCTGGAACTGTTTCAAGTCAGCCTCCACAGCAGCCGACACAGTGATGGGGACTGACTCCTTTTCACTCACTGCATCAATTTACAGTCACCACTTCTGTTCCTTTGTTATTTTCCCCTTATCTGTTTGTCTTTTCCAGCCCTTTAGTTCACTCATGTGAAAGTACTTTGCCAGTCATTCCACAAGAGAAATGGAAAGCTGCAATCAAAATGAGTGGGATGCAATTTATCAATCACATAGATTGTCATCAGTGGTTTTGTGCAAATAGTAAGTAAGTTTGCACTGATACACACAGGATTCCCAGCTTCAAGACAGTAATGATTATTTGATTTCAACCTCATAGCTAGTGATTTGAAAGATGCAAGAATGGGAACAATTTGGATTTCCATTCTCCTGAGGCAAAAAAAGAAATAGTTCCCTTCCTTTTGTTTCCAACAATTTCCTAAGCCTGCATGTGAAGAGCAAGCCTGAAAATACAAAAATGTTCAGTTTGCTTGCTTTTAAAGGTTTCGTGTTAGAAGAAGCTTGCTGACAAAAGTATTTCCTCTCCAAGTATTTTAGATGAGTGTCACTTACGATGCTAGAAAATAGTACTTGGAAAGCTTTATAAGGCCTATAAAATATTAGCTCCTAGTGCTGCAGAATGAGGCTTTTTTAGCTTTCTGAAGGGCCACACATGCCAGTGTTTGACCTTCCTGAAACAAATTATTATCTGTGACCTTTGATGCTACCTTTTTTGGATAAAAGATACTCAGCTGTGTATAGAGGTCCTTGGTGTCAACAGAGGTGCTGACTGGCTTTCCCATATGCCCCAAATTTGTAGTTTTCACAAGCAAAACTGCTGCTCACATACACACATGCACATATACATGTATAGATATTTATTCACATAGATTTTTTTTTGTCAGGGGTTGCTGAATCAGTAGCTCACTGGAGGTGAAGCTGCTGCAGCTCCATGTCCCCAGGTCTAGCAAGTAACAAGGCTGGTTGTATATTCCCATAGGCACATGCAAACACATAGACAATATATATGTACAAATATACCACTAGGCATGTAGAACAAGAGAGACACATTCAGCAGCAACAGCCTTATGCTGTCCTCTCTCTGGCTTCTGAGGGTGAAGTAGTAGGAAAAATTGATAAATATGTGTGATGTGGAGCCCTTCAGCAGCTGGACACAGACACTCAGTTTACCCAGTAGCTGCCTCTGGATCCCAGACTCTCCAGAACCTGGCACCTGAACAGATGAGCTCCTGAGGCTGCAGCCCTGCTCCAGCTGCTGGTACAGACCTTCTTGCACACACATACAGAGTGTGGATCCTTCCTGTAACTGGGTTTATACACGGACTATCCTGTAGCTAGCCCCAGATCCTCACCCACCCCATTCCCTCCTGCACAGACACAGACACACATAAGGTTATCTCAGTCTACCCAGACCCCATGGCATTGTGGGCAGTTTGCCTTGACACTCTGGTCTCTCCAGTGACCAGCTCCTCATGCTGTCTCACTCCTGGGCACAAACACTCCTCGGTCCCAAGATCATGTCACCTACTCACTAGTCAGTCCAGCTTGATATTCACAAGCAATGCTACACAGACATACATACCCTCACTCACTCCCATGGCACCACAGACACAGGGACACTGACCCCTGGTCCAACTGATGGATGGTAATGAGGCTCCATATACACACATGTGCACAGAATGCACAGTCCCTCCATCAAGAAAATAGTCAGAAATGGAGTCTCATGACAAGGGAGGTCAGGCTGTCCTGACCAGGTGCAGGGCATTGCCAGACAAGTGTGCTGGCCAATTGCTGGACAAGTAGCCCCTTTTATTATTTTCTTTTCCTATTCACTCCTCCCCAGACCACCTTAAGCCTTATCATTCTCCACCTGGGGTTCCTCTTTAAATATCCCATAAAAAGACTTACACCATCCTAATATGTTCTTCCCCAGCAACCCACAATGTCTCATACCCACTCCACAGGCAGTGAGCCCCTCAGTCTGCAAATGCTCCAGGGACTCTCTCCCCCAGGTGCCTCCCAGCCCCTGTGACAGCCGGGACGGGGGGCAGTGCTAGGGAGATGCTCGTGTCTCTCAGTGGGTCACTGGGAACCCTTTCCCTCCCATTATGCCCAAAGACACTCTAATATAGCTCATCTCTATAGGTTTATCTTGTTTTCATATAGGCTGTTGCCTCTAGTCAGTAGTACAATAAACAGAGTCAAGATCTTTTTAGTACCAGGAGAACTGAGTAAAATTTGCAGGGAGGGAAGCCTGCACTCTCTTATTCTTCTCCCTTTTCAAGAGCTTACCTAAACCAAATGCCTATTTCAAGAGTTTTCAAGTAGTTCTGTGGTAGCAAATAAACCTAAGCAGTTATACACGTACCTTCGCTTTGCCTCACTTACCTTTGTGAGGTACTTATCTTTTAAATTAAACTTTTAATGCCTATTAACAAAGTGACCTTGGCTAGGTCACTTCATCTTTCTGTGATTCTCTTCTCCATTTTGTACAACCAAGACAAGAGAACAATGCACCCACATGGGTATTGTGAAGCTTAATTAACTGGTGTGTGCAGCACTCTCTGAGGTTCTGCAGAGGAGAGCACTGTAAGCATAGAAAATTAATGTTAGGATGAATATCACACAATAACCTGACACGGCATCTGTAAGTGAACAGCTTGGAAAAAACCCCTCAACTCAGATCAATGAAATAAGTTTTGTAGCAGTACCTTCAGATTTGGTGTTCAGTGGCCAGAAGCATGAGAGAGGGAAGAAGCTTTTGGTCCCAGGTTAATTACTCAATTCAGCAGAATGATTTTCTGTGGGACTTGATGATCTTAAGGGTCTTTTCCAAATGAAATGATTCTGTGATTTGCAAAATACAGTTTTCACCCAGTTAAAAAGCAGTATCATGTATTCCAACCTATATCCATCTAAATCTTCAGTCTTCTTAGAGCTTATAACAAGGGGGTTGGAACCTGATGATCTTTAAGGTCCCTTCCAACCTTAACCACTCTAAGATTCTTAGCACTGCCGTTAGAATTTTGTTTTCAGGTTCTAGTCTCACGCAAAGCTTGGGTGAAGCTCAGAAGGTACAGATATTAGGAAAGAAATAAAAGACAATATCTGCACCACCCAAAGAAATACAAAACTGTAGAATGCCAGATAGTAACAGCAGAAATCGATTGTGTGAATTTTTTCATACTTTAAAACAAGGGGGTTTTTTTTGTTAATACAAAATTTCAAATTACCATAAGCACCTGCAAGGGTCTCAGCTGTGCAGCTGAATAACTTTGCTGATTATGATAGAAAATCATAATAAGAAAGCCATGAAGTTCTGCTTTTCATTGTAAGACATAGCAGATGCCAGGTTTGCTAGTGATGCCATGGTCCTTAGAAGCCAGGTGATGCACAGTTAATTTTTAGACAGTTACCAGGCAACAGTTGGGACTAACAGAAGGCCATGAACAACTCCTTAATTTTCTTTCCTGAGTCTGAGCTGCTGGTTTTATATTTGAACAATTTTTCCACTGGAGGCCTCAGCCATGAAAAAAGGATCATATGGAATATTGGTTAGATTAGAGAAAGGATTTTCTTTAGCAACTCTAAATATTCAATAAATCTATTCCTTTGTAAATATGATATAAAATCGCTCTTTCAATTTTTCATGTGCTTATATCTAGGAATACTACCTGCAAGAAGGACACTGAACAAAAATCTCACAGCCATTCTGTGTATTTCAAAAAATATAAGCCTGTGATTTTGCTTTTTGTTTAGATTTTATTTTACCTATCATTTCTGGTTTGATATGTTTCTCAAACTGCTGTTAGCAACCATTCTAATAATTACATTATGAATTATGGTTTAATGAACAATGGAACATAGTGCTGCAGTTTTTTTCTATTTTTCTCCTTTGTTTCCATCAACAAACTCACTGAGCTTGATGTGCTTACAAAAAGGAGAGAATGGCATGTTTACCTACAATAGGAGGGATCTCGACTTGAACATCAAGATGTACTTTCCTCTGTTATTGTTCTTTGGTAATGTCAGTTTGTCATATGGTCTTTCACATGCCAGTAATGACTCCACCTTCACACTCTAAGTCTTCCAAAGTCTGAGCTCAGCACGCAGAAAGAAAAAAAAATAAATAGGAACGAATAGAGGTTTCCTTTCATTTTCAACAGTTCATACATATATATATATATATATATATATAAAAAAAGAAAAAAAGAAAAAAAAAGTGGTTTGTGTAATCTGATCACTCTTGTACTCTTAGTATATAATCATCATCACAATACCTTTCTTACAGCATAACCAACATCTGGACCTCCTCACCTGGTGGTATATCCACCAGTATGATCTAAGTGGAACTAGATTAAATCATTGCCACAAAAAATATGAGCTCAGTGTAAGATGTGAAAATCTATATATCTTTTTCCCCTTTAGGAAAACAGAAAATAGGGAGAAGGAAGAGCTCTAATTTCCTTTTTCCACATGGTGCATTTTACCACAGTATAGTGTGTCATTACCTGCAGGCCATGAGGAAACTGAGTCTATTTTTACTCTTATATATGACTGTTACTGCACTAGCTTCTACACAGAAGTTATGCTGTTCAGTTACAGACCCATTGTGCTCAGCACTCCAGGAACACACAAAACCAGATTGTCAACCTAGGGTGCAGAGAGAGCCTGCACCTGCCTCCCAGAGGTTCTTTTGAATATTTCTGACATCAGTATAATTGTAAAGTATAACCTGCCACACAATGATTGTGTTCCTTGAAAAGCTTAAGTCATACAGTACATAGGAATTTGAGCTGGGGACAGATACAAAGAAGGCAGAGTTACTGAAGGCCTTCTTTGTCTCTGTATTTACTGCTGGAGAGAGTCCTCAGGAGCCCCAGACCCCTGAGACCCCAGAGGAAGTCAGGAAAAAGGGGGAGTTTGCCTTCATTGATGAGGACTGGGTTAGGGATCACTTAAGCGATCTGGACATCCATAAATCCATGGGTCCTGATGGGATGCACCCACGAGTGCTGAGGGACCTGGCAGAAGTCATTGCTAGGCCACTCTCCATCACCTTTGGTAAGTCATGGGGAACTGAAGAGATGGCTGAGGACTGGAGGAAAGCAAATGTCACTCCAGTCTTCAAAAAGGGTAACAAGGAGGACCTGGGTAACTATGGACCAGTCAGCCTCACTTCCATCCCTGGAAAGTTGATGGAACTACTGATCCTTGGTGTTATCTCTTGGCATATCAAGGATAAGACTATAATTAGGAGCAGTCAAAATGGTTTTACCAAGAGGAAGTAATGTTTAACTAACCTGAGAGCCTTTTATGAGGACATAACCAGATGAATGCACGATGGTAGAGCATGATGGAGAAATTTAATGAGATTTAATGAAATACAACAAGGGCAAGTGTAGAGTCTTGTATCTGGGGAAGAACAACCCCATGTACCAGTACAGGCTGGGGACTGACCTGCTGGAGAGCAGTGTAGGAGAAAGGGACCTGGGGGTCCTGGTGGATAGGAGGAAGACCATGAGCCAGCAATGTGCCCTTGTGGCCAAGAAGGCCAATGGCATCCTGGGGTGCATTAGAAAGGGTGTGGTTAGTAGGTCAAGAGAGGTTCTCCTCCCCCTCTATTCTGCCTTGGTGAGGCCACATCTAGGATATTGTGTCCAGTTCTGGGCCCCTCATTCAAGAACTGCTTGGGAGAGTCCAGTGCGGAGCCACAAAGACGATTAAGGGAGTGGAACCTCTCCCTGATGAGGAAAGGCTGAGGGAGCTGGGTCTCTTTAGCTTGGAGGAGACTGAGGGGCGACCTCATCAATGTTTACAAATATGTTAAGGGTGAGTGTCAGGATGATGGAGCCAGGCTCTTCTCAGTGATATCCAGTGATAGGAAAAGGGACAAGAGGTGCAAGCTGGAGCATAGGAGGTTCCCTGTAAACATAAGAAAACCTTTTTCATTGTGAGAGCAACAGAGCACTGGAACAGGCTGCCCAGAGAGACTGTGGGGTCTTCTTCTCTGGAGACATTAAAAATCCACCTGGATGTGTTCCTTTGAGACCTGCCCTAGGGGATCCTGCTCTGGCAGGAGGGTTGGACTAAATGATCTTTCAAGGTCACTTCCAACCCCTAACATTCTGTGATTCTGTGAAAGCACTTGTCAGTATTTTGACACTAACCGTAAATGGTCAGCCAGGAATGGAGGGGATCCTCCAGCCCACCCCCATAAGTCTCAAAGAAAGATGACAACTAGAAGAAAGCCTTCATTAAAAAATCGCTTTGTCCTATTATAGCAGCTTTCAACTAATTGGAAAGCATACACTGTCAGGGTTTTTTTTTAATACTTTAACCAAAATGTTCCCCTTTGGCTGTGTTTACCCTGGAAACACAGCTATTTTATTAAACTAAATTATAATCCTGGATCTGGTTTGCAGCCAATATGCTGAAGGCTTCAGGAACAGTTTTATCATCATTTAAATCAATTGACAATGCTGACCATTTTAAGTAAACAAAGGGGAAACCATGTAAGATCCTTTTAGTACATAAGTGGTCTGACCAGTTCACAAGATTTTTTATGGCTAAGTGGATCTGAACTAGTTGGCTGTTTTCTTTTGTCTTACACCACTAAGAAAGGACAAAATCTTGAGGGGAAAACAAAGTTGTCATCAGTCTTTATGTTTGTCTTTTTCTTTCACTTGTAAAGGATGCAAATTAATATCTTTCCTATCTACCTCTCATTAATCTCTGTTGTGATAAGTACCTACTACTTATCTTTGGAAGTGGTCACCTCTCCTTTCACTGTGCACCCTGCTTATGACAGAGCCCAAACTCGTCACACTGACATTGTGGCTTTTACCTACACTGTCTTCAATCTGAGGCCAAATCATTGTGCTTCTGATGGTTATCTCTTTCCATTGACTATAGCCAAAAGTTAGGTCAAAAGCAATCCAAAGAGACATCTCACTGCAGCACTTTCTTATGGAGGAGGCACCAGTGGTTCTGGGTACTCTCTGTAGGCACAGTGCTATTGTTTTTATGTGCTTGTGTCAGGGAGACTAGATCTTGCAAACTGATGATAAAAAAGTCTGGGCTGAGGGAAGTATAAGAACTTGAGGAGATTGGAAAACTATTTTCTGGTGGAAAAATACATTTTACAATGTACTTGATGCTTAGTCATCTGCAAAAACCTTGCCAGGTAGTTAGCATCACCTACACACTAGATCAGAGAGCCCAGAATGTTACTCTTTTATTCCCACTTCTAGAACTGATAATTTAATAGAATCATAGAATCATAAAATGGTTAAAGTTGGAAGGAACCTTAAAGATCATCAGGTTCCAACCTCCCTGCTATGAGCAGGGACATGCTAGACCAGGCTGCACAAAGCCTCATCCAACCTGACCTTCAACATCTTCAGGGAGGAGGCTTCCATAACCTCCCTGGGCAACCTATTCCAGTGCCTTACTACCTTCATGGTGAAGAATTTCTTCCTGATGTCTCAACTACATCTCCCCTCTTTGCAGAGTTGTCCCTCCAACAGATGTCAGGGTGTTTGAAGTCCCCCAGGAGTACCATGGCTTGTGAATGTGAAGCTGCTCCTATCTGTCTGTAGAGTGCCTCGTCTATACTGTCCTCCTGGTCAGGTGGCCTCTAGCAGACCCTCACTGTAATGTCACCTGTCCCTGCCTTCCTCTTGATCTTAACCCATAAGCTCTCAGTTGGCTCCTCAGGGAGAGCTCCATGCCCTCCAGCTGATCTTTGACATAGAAGGCAACACTCCCACCCCTTCCTACAGAGTTTATAACCCTCCATTCTGACACTCCAATCATAGGAGCCATCCCACCAGGTCTCAGTGATGCCAATGAGATCATAGCCCTGCAGGCACGTCCACATCTCTGACTCCTGTTTATTCCCCATGCTGTGTGCATTTGTTTAGGGGCATTTAAGCTGGGCCTCCAGTGAAGGTAACTGACCAGCTAGAGGGGCTGGGATTTCATTATGCTGCTCTCCAGGAGCTTCTCTGCTGACCTGCACCCCTTCTACAGGATCTGGGCATCTCTTATTGGTGCTGGCATCATACTGAAACTGATTGTTGTGGGATGAACAGAGGTTCCCTCTGCCCAGCCACATCAGTTCAAAGTTCTCTTCATCAGCTTGGCTAGCCTATGACCAAAGATGCTCTTCCCCTTTTCTGTCAGGTGGATCCCATCAGCCCCCAGGAGACCAGGTTTGTTAAAGCTGACCCAGTCATCCAGACAGCCAAACCCCTGGCTGTAGCACCAGGCACAAAGCCAGCTGTTGATTTGCTGGATCCGATTGGCCCTGTCTATCCCCTTCCCTTTGACTGGCAGGAGTGATGAAGATACTACCTGTGCTCCAGAGTTCTTAACTGCTGCTACCAGAGCCCAGTAATGCTTTTTAATATTCTTAACACTGCTGGTGTCTGTATCAGTAGTGCCCACATGAAGCACCAGGAGTGGGTAATAGTAGTTGGGTAAGTCAGTTTGTGTGACCTTGAACAGATTACTTTCCAATTTCATGTCCTGTTCCTCTGTCAGCCTTTAAATTCTTCTGTCTGCTTGGATCATGAACTTTCTGCTACAAAGTCTGTGTTTTTATAGAACCACCACATATCACAAGACATGTTAGAAGCCATGCCAGGGCTCTTAAGAATTGCCCTTTCCCAAGGCTCTTCCCCTAGAGGATATAGGCAACCAGACCAACTTTCCCAACCAGGGAAAGTTCTTGGTTGCAAGAGAGCAAGAGCTAGAGAGAACTGAGGACTGAAAGCTTTCTGTGGGCTGAAGATGACTTGGAGGAAAGTGAAGCTTCAAGGCAAAGGTACTGTAGAGGATTAGGGGCTTTTATTGCACAGCATCGCATATAGTCCCAGGGCAATCTAGGCAGCATAATCAGAAAAGAATGAAAACCCACTGATCTGCAGAGAAACAGTCAAGAAATTAGTGACTTGTGAAGGGTGTCTGTACTGTCTTCAGACTCAGCTAATGCTTTTAAAGCTATGATGGGACACATAAAGAAACCACACTTGCACACTGTGTATGTTGTATACAGACTGAGGCATCAAACCTGATCAGAGAAATCCCATTTACAGTGAGTCTTTACACCTCTGGCATAACCCTTTAAAGGTACATAAATCTAATTTGCACTCCCCTGGAATTCACACAGTCTTAGTATAAATGGCTGTGGAGACCTCAGCTCTTCCTCCCAAATTTGAGTGTCCATCTCTTATTACTTTCAAGGGTAAGATGATGCCACCAGTTTTCCTTCCCCTCCAAAGCTATGCAAAATCTGTACCTCCTTCCAGGCTGTCCAGATTTCAGGTACTGAAGGAACTGAAATGAGAAATAATTTTTAAATGTCCTCAGGTTGGCAGGAAGCTGCACTGACCCTACAACTACAATAGGAAAGTCTTATGGCTGTGTTGACCAGCTCTGACCAGAACCTGTAATGCTTTACCTCTCAAATTGATTTCATTTCCCTAGGGACATTTCTCTCAAAGCTGAGTGCCACTTGCAAATAGGGACAGTTTTACTGTCCTTGAAAATAGGTACATAAAATAAGCTCAAACTTTCATAAAGCCCTGGAGTTTACTCATGTTAATTATTAAAGGATTTATATATTATATTAGAATCACCAAGTGTGATGTGATCAGCAATTAATGAACTTCTCACCAATGAAAGAAAGACAGGTGCCTCATTCTGGTGCAGCAGGAGAAGGGGTGGGTGGCTCAGTGACCTAATGATAATTCTTCCAGGCCTATATTCTATTATTCTGTGGCTATATTCTTTATCATATACAGAAAATCCATGCACACAGAACTGATCTATGAAAACTTGCCCACATTACAGTTGTCTTTTTAAAACAGTTTTTCAAAAATGCCTGAAAAAAGTCCCTTTGTTTACCATTCAGATTTTAAATTTGGCAGTTACATTGCCATAATCTTACATAATCTTGTCATCATAAAAAATGCCCATTTTATGACTATGCAGGACATTATCTTCATTAACATTGTACTGAAAATAGTGGTTCAAGTTCCTACCTTTTGGCATTAGTTTTCCTGTAAAAATGATCTAAAAATCACCTTTAATATGTGTTTCCTCCATTTGCAAACCACAATTCAAAACTGAAGATAATCAGTTTAATTAAATAGAAAAACATTATATTTCTTATTAAGATTCTATACGCCCAACTGCTCCAATAAGCAATCTGAAGCACTGCATGGGAGGTTAGGAAGAAAAAGCTTCAGTACATCAGATCCTTTGAAATGAGGAGATTATTCTGGCATGTTCAAATTTTACATGATGCACTTAAGAGCTCATTTGTAAGAAGCCTTCTGCACAGTGTTCAGTGAAACAGAAAATTTGTCATCAAAATTAGAGTAAAACAGTAGTATTTAGCATCATATAAGAAATTATTATTATTATTCCATAAGCTTCTGATCTTAATTACAATGTGTTTGTGAGAACAATCTTGTTGGCAATTTGCTCATCCCACCTCCATTTCTTCTAGTCTCTGTCTCCACTGTGGCTGCCTTCACCACTCTCCCCTCCCTTCAGAGATGTGATGGTGGGAGAGCTGCCACATGGCTGAAGCTTGTCCAAGGACTCTGGTGTGCAGTGCAGATGCAGATCCAGGAAGGAAGTTGAAGTCTAATCTGTGAAAAAAGCAAGGTATTCTCTGAAACTGGAATTACACTGTTTTTCTTATCTTTGCCCCTATCAGAGGTTACTGGGAATGACCAAATGAAGTAGAAAAGAAAAAAGTAAACAGTAAGAGAGAGAGGTGTACCAGCTTGCTTTCCAGAGGTGACCAAGGTTGTTACAACATTGATACACACCAAAATAACCACATGGACTTTGCACCTCCCTCAAGGATCTATTCTGCCCATTTGTGATAACACAGTGCCCTGTTTGCTACCTTGGAAGGACAGAGCTAATCTTAGGCCAGTGACATGTCTTTCTTCAAGTGCTGAAGTATTAAATGGGCATTGGATCGGCACACCATCTTTCTCAGCCTCTCAAGGAAGGCACTGTACTTTCCTCTCATTGTGACTGTCTGGTTTGTCTTTGTAAGATAAGGGAGGTGGCAAAGGTGGAAACGAAGTATCAGGCTGCCCAAATCATGCCTTTTTGTTTGGATTAAATTAGGTATCTCCCTCTTAGTGAAGTGGTGTGGGATTAGGTGGTGTAGGTTTCCTCTAGCCTGTCCCATAGGGCATGCACTGAACCATTCTGGCTCAGATGGAGTTATCTGGCAAGACATTTATTCCACAAGCTCAGTAGGTAGAGGCATCCTTCTGTGCCTGCTCAGTTGCACTCCTTACACATTTATTTCACATCACAGGCTTTCTGCTGGCAAAGGAGACAATCAGGTCCACATACTTTTGAAAAATAAGGAACCTGAATCCATTTTTTCTGGATCAGGGTAAAAAAAAGAAGAATATGTGCCTGGTTCATTGAGTCCCATCCCCTTCAACCTTCAATAACCACACATTAATTGTCCAGGTTAAAAGGGTGTGCCAAATTCCTCCCCATGCCACAAGCCACAGGGTCCTCCCTACCACCTTAAATCAACCTTAAGCTGCAGTTACACAGGAGAACAAGTATATCACCAGTGACCTGGAACCATGGGAAGAGAAGACTTAAAAGTCTTCCAACCAGGCTTTAAAAGCTATGAAGAATGGGGCAAGGGCAACTGTGATAATCTGATGGTCTCACCTAGAGAAAAATTACTCTTTAACCCAAAGCTGCTAATCACTTCATTCACAAATGGAGGAATCAGAATACCTAAAGTATGTCATAGGAGGCTAGTTCCCCTTGGCCTTAAATCCTGTTTATAGCTATGATCAACATCAAATACAGCAGAGAGAGACAAAAAGACCAAAAATGTCAAATATTAATCAAAGGAGAAACTCTGTGGTCCTTATAGCATACAGATAAGCATTAGAAACCCTAACATGGATTAATACAACAGTAATGCATCACAAACACAGAGCTCATCAGGCCAGTTTGATCCCCTGGATGACTCAAGAACCACACTATATCAGAAAAATACTTCCAACTTCTCCCAAACCTAAGAGCTTCTCTCACTTTTTTACTTCACATCTGCCTTACAGGAGCTATACTAACACCTGTCATCTCCACCTAATGTTTCCAACAGGTGTTAAATAAGGGACACTCTACCTGTCACCGTTTGACTTAGGTCCGACAACAATGCTCTCGATCCCCTCCCCCCCCACCCAGGTAGGGAAGGAGAGAGAGAAAAAGAGAGAGACTTGGCTGGATTGAAAACTAAACTACACAGCTTTAATTAAAACACTAATGAATCATACAAGAAAATATATACAATTATATACAGATAGATTCAGGTATGGGCAAAAGCCTCTCGCCTCCCCCCACCCCAGCAACTCCCACAGCACTTCCCTGAACTGGGAAGAGTCCCAAGGAATCCCGGAGCTGCTGCTGGAGAAAGCAGAGAGTTATGGGGGTCACGAGAGATCAAGCCTGAGGATCGACGGTGATGGATGAACAGAGTCCTCCCTGGACGCCGGCCATGGACCGAAGAGAAGGGAAGAAGAAGAAGGAAGGAAGTTGTCTTCTGTGATCTCTGACCTTCCTCTGAGCTTACGTAGATATATGGAATGGAATATCTTTGGCCAATTTTGCTGTCCATCTAACTCAGCCTCCTACGGGGGGGTCACAGATCTCCCCATAGTGTCTGAGCCGGCAGAGTGCAGGTGCGGCCTTGAAGACTCAGTAGTTAGAAAAACATTCCACTGTCTTATCAGTCCAGCAGAACACACTGTTGCTAGCTACAAGAAAGCCCACCGAAGGAAAAAAAAATCAGCAAAAAGAAAAATTGGCTTCATCCTGGCTCAAACCAGGACACTACCGAATGCTTCACTTTCATAAAGGTAGATAGTCCCTTTCATTCCTTTGTCCATCATACTTGAAAAGTCTTGACAGTGTGGAGAAATTCCCACTGACTGGAAAAGGAGAAACATAACTCCCATTTTCAAGAAGGGAAAAAAGGAAGACCCAGGGAACTACACACCAGTCAGTATCACCTCTGAGTCTGGCAAGGTCATGGAGCAGATCCTCCTGAAGGCTATGCTAAGGCACATAGAAAACAAAGGGGTGACTGGTGACAGCCAACACAGCTGCACCAAGGGCAAATCCTGCCTAACTAATCTGGTGGCCTTCTGCAATGGGGTCTTGGCATCAGTGGGAAAAGGAAGAGCAACCGATGTCATCTACCTGGACCTGGGCGAAGCCTTCAGCACTGTCCTGCACAACACACTTGTATCAAAACTGGAACGGTACAGATTTGATGGATGGACCACTCCTTGGGCAAGGAACTGGCTGGATGGTCCCACTCAAAGAGTGGTGATCAATGCCTCAATGTCCAGATGGAGACTTATGGTGAGTGGTGTTCCCCAAGGGTCACTATTTGGACCAGTGCTCACTGATGACACCAAAGTGTGTGGTGAGGTTGACATGCTGGAGGGAAGGGATGCCATCCAGAGAGACCTTGACAGCCTTGAGAGTTGGGTTTGTGCAGACTGCATGAAGTCCACAGGCCAAGTGCAAGGTCCTGCACCTGGGTCAGGGCAACCCCAAGCACAAACATTCCCAAGGACAAGGATTTCAGAGTGGTGGTGGACAAGAAGCTCAACATGAGGCAGCAATGTGCTCCTGCAGTCCAGAAAGCCAACTGTGTCCTGGGCTGCATCAAATGAAGCACAGCCAGCAGGTCAAGGGAGGTGATTTGCCCCCTCTACTCATCTCTTGTGAGACCCCACCTGGAGTACTGTGTCCAGTTTGGAGCCCCCAACATAAGAAGGACATGAAGCTCATGGAGCAAGTCCAGAGAAGGGCCACGAATATGATCCAAGGTCTGGAGCACCTCTGCTATGAAGACAGGCTGAGAGAGTTGGGGTTTTCTTAGCATGCAGAAGAGAGGCTCTGAGGAGACCTTAAAGTGACCTTCCAGCACCTAAAGGGGGCCAGTGGGAAAGCTGGGAGGGACTTTTTTCAGGGTCTTGTAGTGAGAAGACAAGAGATAATGGATCAAAACTGGAAGAAGGGAGACTTAAGTTAAACATCAAGATGAAATTTTTTAGTGTGAGGGTGGTGAGACACTGGAACAGACTGCACAGGGAAGTTGTGGAAGCCCCATCCCTGAAAGTGTTCAAGGCCAGGTTGGATGGGGCTCTGAGCAACCTGATCTAGTGGGAGGTGTCCCTGCCCATGCAGAGGGGTTGGAACTAGATGATCTTTAAATCCCTTCCAACTCAAACCATTCTGTGATTCTGTGATTCCACCTATCCAATATAATCAATTATCTCTCAGAAGACGTAGCACAAAAAACAGAGCAGAACTCTTATGCAAACAAAAAAATACTCTGAATTTCCATTCCAGGTAAGAAGATACTATATCAATCCATGCAAAATAAGGAATAATCAGTCAAAAAAGCTGAGAAAACCACATCCTAGCATACTCTTAAGCATGATAGTTATTCTTCTGGCTGGAGGGTTAAAATTACACTAGACTGAGGAATAATTTGAACTCACCTCTTCAGCATCTGAGGAAAAGCCCATGGGTTGCAGGCACAGGCAGTCATCAGCCTCTTAAATCCTTCAGGATTCCTACTTTGGTTGAATACTTTATTTTACCTGGCTTTAAACCCTTCTTAGTATTTACAGTTAGGTAGCTTGGGAAATCTTCTCATTCAGCTGGACAGCCTTTACAACTCCCATTCCTGTGCATCTCACCACACTGCCAGATGTCCAGCGCACAAACATGAGGTTGAATAAAATGGTACCAGAGCCAAAGATCTCCATGGCTCTAGTCAATAGTGGGTGCAGATGGCCTGATGGTAGGAGACTCTCAGAGATAAATGAGAAATCTATAAACCCAAACTGGCCTTAAGCAGAAGATTTCAACTTCATTCCACACAAACGGGTGTCCCTGCACAGTACCAGATGTGCTGGCAGCTGGTTTCCACAGAGCAGCTACAAGTTGCAGCAGCCAAGAGAGCTGACAGTTCAGTAACCTGAACTGTGAATGGATCACCTGCCACCAGTTCACACTAAAATGTGCTTTTACATTAATTAAGGGATTTACAGGCCAATGTCACCATTACTTTGTGCCTTGAGGGCAACACATCACATGCTTCTACACCCGAGCACAGTCTTTCCACTGCTGGCAACTCTGCAGCAGAATGAACAGCTTGTGAGTTGTGTCATTTATGTGCAGCGACAGAAATCAAGGTCATTCTCATTACTGAAAGGAACCTTTAAAAGAGCACATCACTGTCCCATGAACAATGACATTTACAAATATTCTGCTGTTTTCAGTGAGCAAAAAAACATAACCTACAATGGTAATATTGTAGTGGAAATACAATGCTGCTGAAAAAAAGAAAATCCTAGGTAATGCCACCTCATCCATGATTTTCATGCTCAATAAATCCACTAGAAATTAAACTCATGTAACAACATTCCAACAACTGTTCTAATACCCTTATAATCAAGCACATTAGCAACCCAACATATCAATTTTCAATGGCTTCAGCTTCTCAGCCTAGCGTACTGGAACAATTCAACACATCTGGGACTGAATTAATGTCACAAACAATGCCATACTCAGAATGATCTCCTCACTTTGCATTACCTAGAAGACAATCCTCAGAGCAAACAGTTAGCATTAAAATCCCCCACACTTGTATAAGTCATCCTTGGAACTAAAATGTGCTGTTATTAATTAGTAGCATATCCACTGTGTTGATACACCATCATTTGAATCCCTTGTACATGTGAACAAAGTCACTATCCCAAGGAGCTTATAGTTTAAATTATACATATAGGTACTCACATCATTATTAACTTCTATAGATTTGAATGTGAAAAGGAGGCAGAGCAAGACAAAACCATAGGGAGTGAATACATTTATTTTGCAAGGAAATCTGGGCTAGGATATGAGGTTATGCAAGGATATAAGTCACTCTTTTAATAACTGCACCCACTACAGCAAAGAATTGTGTGGGAGTGGAGAGGGTTTTCATTAGATCAAATGCTGGGAAGATATTTAAAGCCAGATCCAATAAAAGACCTGGACACTGCAACTTTTAGGTCTTGCCTCTTACTGCATTAATTGGGCTATTGCCAACAAAGGATTTGTGTGGCTAAAGCAGGCAATGGTCCCAAAGGCATAGCTGCATTCATACACCTAGTTGCTGTATAACCCTGGATGTGCATTAAGAATCAAGCCAACATGTTATGTTTCTCAAGTACCCAGAGTTTGCTGATCCCTCTGCCCACAGCCATGAGGCACTACCAATGGCTCAGAGAGATCATCAGCAAAAGCAAAGCTCGGAAGAAGTTTTTCTTTTGTTCTTAATTTCATAGCTTCCTTTCCACTTACCACCATACTCCCACTGCACTGAGGCTTTGAGTCTTTTGGTCACATCTTCCTTTCCTCCAACATGTACAGGGCTTTAGTTCTTTGAATCTGAACTGCATCACTCAGTTTAGGTAGGTATTTCTGCATCCATCCCTGAGATGCAGCAAAAATCTTAAGAGTACTTAATGCCTTTATTCAGACTACTCAACTTAGTTCCCATTAATCCCTATGTTCTAACAAGTCCACTTTTATAGGATAGGTGATCATTTGCTTCCAGTATGATGTTGAGTAAGACCTTTTGTTGGGTAAGATGTACAAAAAACATCACGCAAAGGGAAAACACAGGCTCCTCGGGCCCAGGCAGCTATGGTAACAACTTTGGATAAAAACTTTAAGCCCAGCTGTGTACGTATAGATGCTTCTGCTCTGGTACGTTTCCAAGATCACACAGAGAGTGCCACTAGAAGACTTTTTAGGAGTCCACTATCATGTTTCTACCCAGTAAACTGTGAAGTTTGGTCTTTGATCCATAGAAAGGTTGTTCGTGAATTTCACAATATTTTTCAGCTTGTGACCAACCTTAATTATAGCTGAAAACTTCCCTCAAATTGCCTTCTCTTCTGGTTCATCTCTTGAAACAAAGTGTGTAAGAGAGGAGACTGGAGCATTGTTAGAGGTAGCCTTTACTAATATGCACTTAAGAGTATTTGTCTAGTGTATTGAAAGCCCTCCAGCAGTTGAATGTGTTGTGAAGTAGCAGCAGTGTCTTAGGAGAAAGCAAAGAGAAACTCTTGCCTCCAGGCAATGGTAGCCTTGTAACAAAAATGCATGTGACATAAAAATGTGGGAAATATGGTTTTTTTTAAATGTTCAATTCCTGTGCAAATATCTGGGAAAAAAAGAGAATTATTGTCCTTTACACAAAAGGTCTATTTTATGGTGAAAAATGTACTTTGTCAATCAATAGATTAAGACTAAAGGAAAGTGATATAATCATCTTTTCCAATCTCCTGTGGAAATCCATATAAGGAATATCATTAACCAAAAATCTTTGCATCAGTCTTGTACCTTCTTTAGAAGTAATGACAGCTTATAGTAACATGTGGATTTAAACAGTTCAAATGATAAGAGTCTAATATAGCCCAAGTCATTATCTCTACTATCGAATATATTCTGCATGTTATACAGCATCAGCTTCTGCACTTTATATTGCATCTGGATATTTTCTTCTATTCTAACAAGTTGTTCCCCATGAAAAACATATTTTCCACATAGGACTGTCCTCAAATCATCTTCCATAATTTTTTGGGGTGAGCAGAACAGATTGAGTTTCTTAGGTTTTCATTAAAAAGCATGTTTCCTGCACTATCCTGTGACTTTTTTCTTACTTATTTATCAACTAAAAGAAAAATGCCACCTTGCTCATGTACATTGCTTTGTTCCTATCTAGATACCCTAGAAAATATTCATTGATAAGCATCAATGCTGTGCTCTTTCTCTTAGGATAAACCAAAATGAAGAATATGTCTCGGTTTAGGATGGAAGAGAATTGTTTTGATGCCACCTATTGCTCTTCTAAATAACCAGAAATTTCAATAACTGATTATTTTGTTTGTTTGTTTGTTTGTGGGGCGGGGTTTTTTTCGTGGTTTTTGTTTGTTTGTTTGCTGATTTTTTTTGCTGGGGTTTTTTTGAGAACACAGATGAAAGCAGCTGGAAAAAAATAACCCCAAGCTTTCTGGAAACCTCATTAACCTGAAAGTTGAATCTTGGACTTCAAGGTTACCAGACCAAAATCTATGTATGAGAATTTATGCATATATGTACACAGGTGATACACATACATAGTCATATATCATACACATCTATTTACATATTTATACTTACATTTATATAAATGCAAACATGTACCATATGTGGCCTCTGGTTTTGTGCGCAGCCCACTAAGGAACTTTCAACTGTGGCCACCACTGAAAGAAAAAGATGGTTGAAACCTGCACAGAAATATCTGGAGGTTCAGCACAAGAATTTTGTGTTGAACAGACATTGGAATAAGGGAGAAGCAATGATGGGAGAGAATGACAAATCTATAAAAATCGTGTATTTTGTGAGGCAAGATTCCAAGCACCTAATTTATTTCAGATGACACCTTCTGAGTAGGTACATTGTTGCATATGTAACACTTTCCCACATTTTTCCCACAGGACACAGTTTTGTTTACACCCCCAGTGCTGTGATTTGATAACTGAGGAATTGTTTGGGTTATCTCATGTAATAGGAACTGTATTTTCACAGATGGCTTACCTTCCTTGCCAGATGTCTTTTTTTAACACTGTCCTAATAACTACTGCATATGCTAACTTCATTTTGTATATTAAAAAAAACATTACCTTGAAGGGACAAATCCTTTATTTCAGGCTACCTTTGTAATCACTAAAACAACTTATGAGTATGAACTGGATCCTGCAGCACTTGCAAGCTGGAAATCAGCTACAACTCACTTTCTAAAAATTTAACACTTCTGTGTCACTGACCTGCCAGGCAGGAGATGTGAATTATGGGATTAAAATCCTGTTTCTAACAGACGGTAGATAAAAATGTACCTGTATGTCTCCAGATACCCTTTTAGTCTTAGAAATCTATTATTCACCTTCTGAACAAGCTTGACACAACCATCACAATTACCAAACAAACCCCTAATTTTTTGCTTTGAAAGATTACAGTCTGGAAAACCAGAGGAAACAGACAATGCCTGGGGGTTGAAGGAAGAGCATATAAACAGTACAGATGGTCTTCAAAGACATTGTTGAGCAGCACTGCCAAAGCCAAGCATTTCAAAACTATACATCAGGCACCAGATGACTCTAAAAATTTACTTACAATTCACGAGATGTGAAAAAACACTTATTTCAGTAACACCTGCATTATTTTTCATTCACTGCCCAACTGCCTGTCAGTTGTTCTCCCCCAGCAGTTTTTGCTTCCATTGGTGAATTTCAGCTACATGTGATGGAAGAGTGGAAACTGAAGAGTGTGGATTCTCTGTGAGATCTGTGGGTGGCTGGGTTGGGGGTCAACCCCATGCTGGTGGCTGCATAGGGATGAAGGCAGGGATAACTGAGACCAGGTAGGAAGGTGAATGGAAACCTCCTCAAGCTGAGAATTTACCCAAGCCAAGGGTACTGTGAAGTAAATCCTGGAGATTTTCTTTACCAGATCACCAGTGCTAATCCAGAAGGATCTTTGTGCCTCCGAAAATTGGAGTTTTTTCCATGCCTTACATGATGGGAGGTGAGTATTTTCTCTCCATTTTCCTATTGGCAGCTATTGCCAGGGCAAGTTCACCACCTCCACCAGTCTGAAGGAGCTGAATGAGGACCACATGCTCAGGGAATTTGAATTCCTTCTCCTGGCTCCTCAC
This sequence comes from Chaetura pelagica, assembly GCF_000747805.2. Taxonomy (NCBI): domain Eukaryota; kingdom Metazoa; phylum Chordata; class Aves; order Apodiformes; family Apodidae; genus Chaetura; species Chaetura pelagica. Next base: position 3,774,136 of record NW_009953505.1, on the reverse strand, counting down.
GGCTGGTGCACAGCAGTGGAGAAGCACAACTCTCTAGTGCTCTAGTCCCCAGGCTATGAACAAATAATGATTTGTCAAACTCTTGTCTTTCAGAAATACAAGTTTCTCACATGGACTATGGCATCATGTTCCTAGATTTATTTTAACAGTATTTGTTTCCTCTTTCCTGAACATTAGAAGAAATCTCCTCAAAGGAAGTAGAAGATGCCTAATTGGAGCACAGTGATCTCAAGAGTTTCTCTGCAAGCTGTAATATCTGAAGTTTCCCTTTATAAAAGGCATTATACCCATATCTGATACCAAGAGTTGTGTGGTACTGGGATTTTTTTTTTCAATTGCAAGAGTACTGGCCCAAGGAATCTGTCCTTATCCCTGCAGCACAGCTACAGCTCTATGCAAGGAGTAATACTAAAACCCACCTGACACATTTCAGCTACCATTTCCACTCCTCACTAGGTTCATCATCACCTCTTTATCCCAGGAGGAACTGACTTTAAAGAAGCTCTATCAGATAGGGAATGGCCCATATAGTCAGCTCATTGCTGTAGGTGTATAAATCCAGAATAACCAAGGTGGTTGAGCAGAGATGTTTTGAACTTGCCTCACTGTAGACAGGTAAAAAACCATGGCTGCCTCAGGGTTTACATGCTTCTTCTTTTCTGTTCAAATAATTGTTTACAGATTTTTGCAGGGATGCTTATGATCATCTGCACAGTTGTCCCCTTTACACATCACTGTTGCCAGACTGAACAAGCTTTAACACACAGGCTGGAAGTGAAGGCTCTCCTACGCTGTTGTTGAGGTCGGTCAAAATGATGGTTTAACAGAAACTGTATTTGTATAATGAAAACAAATAGACTCTAAACACTTTAGCTGGAGTTCATAGAGAAGCAGAGCCTCACTGACTGATTTTTCTAGTTGAGCAGCAAAGTAAAAGCATATGTCTAATGGCATTCAAGACCACAAGTAAAATACTGGATTGTGATAATCTGATTTAAAAGAAGAAAATGTGGACTGTATGTTCAGCTGTTACTAAACATTCAGTTGGCCTTTTCTGTCTCACAGGTTTTACATATATATTTGCATACTAATATCTGTTTTGTCACCACATCTTAACATTTATTTAGTCTCCCCTCTGTAGTAACTGATATTTGCCCTTACAGTGAAGTTATTGATATGAACAATTTATGATTTCTCATCAGTTTCAGCCTGTGGTCTAGAGACTAATGAGGAAATGTGATGTTGTTCCAGAGCCAGTGGACCATGTCAGGAAGTGTGATGGGATTTTTCAGGCTGCTTGATCTCAAAAGCTTCTTTCTGCCTTGTAGCAGAGATTTTGATACAATGTCAATGTAGTTGGGCTATGGACAAATGTGTGACAATACTGGATCAAGATGAGGGCAAAGTTCTACACTGTCTTTGCAGAAATAAAACCAATGGATCACTTCAAGAGGAAATTTACTGATGTCAGAGATAGGTTGAGATCATCCATTGAAGGAAGAAACAAGTCCAGCCAACATAGCCCATCCTATGGAAAGACTGGTCAGACAGGTGCTCTAGGGGAGGAATCAGATTCAGAGGCATTGGCAGAACCAAAAAAAAGCTAAAGAGGAGTGAGCATAAGTGTGTCATATATAGGTAACACCCAGGTGATCCCCTTCTGTCCTCCACAGGAACTGGGTACATACTGTGAATCAAAATGCAAGAGAATCCCTGTGCTCTGGAAATACTAACTGCAGCAACCCAAAGTCTGATGACACTGGTAAGGGATGGGCAGCCAGCAGGGAGTGAGATTTGGTATCATCTTGGGCATAGCCCAGGTGCTACTGAATTCAGGGAGGTTTTGCCATGAATTTCCATAGTGATGGGTTTATCCCCAAGAACTGTCTTTTCCTATTGTCTTACTACCTTAGTCAGCACCCTCTTCAAAACCAGACAAGGCTGTTTTCTGCACTGGAAAAAAAAAAAAAAAAAAGTATTATGAGTGATGAAATGGCAAAACAAACATTAGTTGTCTTGGCTCTCCTTCATAACACGTCTTCCACTTCAACTTAATAATTAAATTGAGCCTCTTGGTGTGACTATTGAAGCATCTTGCCCAGCCATCCATCTGCCAGCTGTGAATTGTACCACCTAGACCTTGCTGCCAAGTGTAAGCACTTGAATAACCCAAGCCAGGTGATTAGCATGAAGACCCTTTTAATTTGGACTATGGTATCAGTATTTTTTTAATGTATATGATGTTTAATTTGTTCATTTCAGGGCTGTATATTTGCAGGTTCCATGTCTTTGTTTAATAGATAAGTTACATTTTGCTTACAACACAAATAGCTTGGAAGCTGAGAGCCTCAAAATGTGGGTGACAGAGCCAGGAACAAAATGTAAAGGTACTTGTTTAAAATAATTAATTAATCCTCCAGCACATGCTGCTTTTATTGTATTACAGAGCCATTATTTTATCATTCTAACCTTCTATACTTACCCCTTATTTACAGTACTCATAATCTCCCAAGACACTTTTATTATTTTTAAATTAAAATGTTTGCAAAGTTTTAACTTGTATTTTGTCATTTACTGTGTAGAAAGCAAAGCTAAAACCATTAAAAAAGGGCTGTATGTGAGCTCCTTAAGAAGATTTTAGTTGAAAATTCTGTTCAATTGAAGGGGGTCTGAAAAACAGAGGACAAAGAATTAGTGTGAACCCAACAAAACCTGTATGATTTTGTTCTGATTTACAATGTGAAAATTTCCTGTTTGTGTATGTCTATTTTGCAGTGCTTGCTTTGAATTTGTTGTCATCTTTAGAAAAGCAAAATAATGAACAAATTATATTGCTCCAGTTCAAGAAAGACAACAACAAATAATAGCCAACTGGAACACCAGATGACATAAATAAAAACAATTTTTACTGACAGTGTCCTGATCCAAAGATTTCTTTATTTCCTAACTCATACAAAATTGATGCTTGTGGAGGTACTGGGTTAAAAGGTTTGGAAAATGAATTCTTCTAGTCATCCAAAAAGAACACATAGTACCAATGAAGCAATGAAAATTTATTTTATTTGAATAAGAAATATATTACATATAATTTTCAGAAATGAGATCTAGTGTCATATAGAAAATTATCTTCTAGAGCAATGGTATCAGAAAGGAGACTGATACTTGTCTCTGCTGTGGCTGGAACGGGTCGCCCCTCACCCAGGTCCATCCAGTGGACAGTGAGGCATCACTTCACCACTTCAAATGGGAGAGTTTGCTATTACCATTGCCAGGTATTTCACCTGTTTGCTTCTCAAACAGTCACCTCTCTCCTCAAGGCTCATACACCATCCAGTTTTTGCAAGTTCATAACATACTTTCTACTGTTGAGTTTGGCTGACTTCAGACTAGAGATCTACATCTAAAAGACTAAAACCAGGAGGCTCTGTTCTACTAGAAATTTATTTAGTAATCAGATGGAAAAATTGGCTTCAGGGGAAAACAAGAGTTAGATGCCAGAAAGAGATGAGAAAGTCAGACCTGGATAAAAGTAGTTCTAATTTTTAACATAAATGAAAGGCTTATTAAAGGTTTGTAGATGAGTCATGACAGCTTCTATGTAGATGAGAAATGTAACGAAATGGTATCCAAGTCATTATAAATTTTGCTATTTACACAACAGAGGAAAAAGAATGTTACCTACTTTATGTTTTTGTTTCCCTTCAAATCTTGCATACTTATTAAAATGTAGGGTTTCAAGTACCCATAGAAAAAATACAAACGTGCAGGGAGAATGATCACTAGAAAGAAAAGAGCAGCCAAGTCTTAAAACTGGATTTAAAATAATTCAGTCCTGCCTAAAGAGTCAAATAATGTTCTTTTTCCTCCCTACATAAAAGTTGCACTCATATTCATAACAATAGAAGAAAAGCACAGTTGCTTCATAACACTGGACATAGCTTTCCAGAAACAAGATAGCAACTACTCAGAAATGCTATGGAGAACATTAATCACACTTGCTATTTACATTAAAAGTAGTAGCTTTTTAATGAATTAAAAATAAAAGCAAAAAATCCCACCCATTTTTCAGTCACAGGACAGACTTGTCTATAATGTGAAGTCTCTGTTCTTTGCTTTTTGTCCAGCATTTCTTTCAAGATATATATCTATATATACAGATACACATCTGAGAGAGATGTATCAAAAGCTAAAACGTGTCTGGATGGAGAGCCTGCAAATTTCAGCTGAGATCACATTTGCAGTAGACAAACCCCCAAAGAAAAAAAAAAAAAGCTGGAATTACACATTTTAATGATATGACATTCCCTGTCCATGATCCACACAGGATCCATGTAGCAACCTGAACGTCTCGGTCTGCAGAAGTGGAGCTGGCAGCGGCCGCTCAGGTTCCTCGGTGCTGCCAGGCTGGAGCATCCCAGCCCTCCTAGGATGCAGAGGTTTCCATCCCACTGGAGGCTACTGGGATGTGTGTAGAGGAGGCCCAGCAGTGGTGATGTGGAGAGCTGCCACCCTCTGTGGGGACTGCAGATGGGAACCAAGTCCCTCAGCAGTCAGTGGAAATCACTCCTGGTGATGTCAGCAGGAGCTGGACAGAGGCCTGGGGCAGCAGCAGGCTCCGAGGACAGGAGGGCAGGACCAGGCATCGCCGACTCTCCCATCCAACCCCGGCACTGCCACAGCACAGCTTCTTGGGCTCTCAGTTCTCACTGGGATCTACAAAACCAGTCACTGATCTCATGCTTCTTCCATGAGAGGACAGCTGGACCCAACAGGAACTGCTGAGCACTGCAGCACTTCTTGTTCTTGTACATGCAGGATGGTAGTGGGCAACCGCCCCAATCTCTTACTCAGAACCAGGAAAATCCAGCCAGAGGATGCACCTCATAGCAGAGGAAAGACTGTCTGTTCTTCCAGCTGTCAGCACTCTGCTGCCCAGTCTCCACCATAACTTGCCAAAACCAGTGCAAATTCACAGGAAAAAGAATGTCCGCACCAAGAGGGTATAAATCCTTCCTCTTGTACGAGAATGGTACAAGTATTTACCCGGCATCTCTATCAAATATTGTAGAAAAGGTTACACAAAAATATTTAAATATATGGATACAGATACATAGATATTACACTCGCATAAAATATGTATATTCAAAACCCTTTGGGCAGTTTCACAGTTAGCTGAAAATGTATGCTTTAGAAATATGAACAATTTCCTACACTCTTCTAGTTTAAGTAGGGGGGGAGGGGAAAGAAGCATCAGCCTTATTAATACTGAATGCTAAGTGCAGAAGTTTAGCTGTAGCTGTAGGGGTTTGAAGCAATTGATTTGACAGAACCTCCTAGCATAAACTCTGTTTTAAAAATCCACATCTATTCCCTAGATTGCTTATTGTTTCATGAAATTGAAAACCTACATGTCCTGCTTGTATCAGCTAGATCTCCTGAGACCATTCAATTAAACCTCATAGGCTTGCAATACTTCCAAGATGGGACTGTGTACTGGGAGAACGCATGAACCTTAACGCAGTATTTCTGTGTGCTAATAGGAATTTATATTTTACTGTACAATTTAACTTTATAAATAAAAAACCTTAAATGACACCACAAGAAGCTCAAAGTTCTGAGAAAATTAAAGTCAGTATGAAATTTTACTTATAGACCACATAATTTACACAGATTTACATAAATACAGAGATATTAAAATATTAAATCAAAGCTAATTAACAGAGGATAGAGTTTTACATTATAACATTTTAATTCTAGTTACATTTTTGCAACTACTTTTAGTGTCATGGGATTATGTAAATAATATATATACCTGTATATCCATAATTATATACAAAGATATATATATTTATTACTCCATCCTTCTTTTTTTTCTTCAAAAATAGGGCAATTTTATAACTGCAATGAGATGTGACAAGCAGTACACTTCTGGGGAATTATTGCATGCCTTGAGTGCATAAGGCAGAAGGAAGAGTATCTGACTTCAGACACTAAAGAAGTGGAATCATCAACCAGAAATGCACTGGAGTGATTTGGAACATCTTATTGCTTTTATAAAACTCAAAATTATACACTGTTGGTTTTTTGTTGTGGATTTGTTTTGTAGTTTTTTTTAAAGGCACAAAATAAAGGGGAAAGTAATATCTCTCTATTTAGTGGAGATCGACTATCAGGAATCTCCATTACTGTTCACTGAACACACTTCATTGTCCTACATCTATTCCCTGTGGTGCAATACTGTGCTGCAGTTGCATAAGGAGGTTAAACACAAAAGTTCATGCATCCTTTATTAGGGGAAACAAGACAAAGCCAATTTCCTTGCCTGGCAACAATGAAGTAGCCATTAGCATCCCACCATCCCAAGCTGGCGGCAGAGTCAGCCACGGGCCCCACCAAACTGCAAAGTGCCAAGCACCAGTCGGTCGCAGGTACACTTGCCACACTAACCTCAGCTGCAGGAACAGCCCCTTGAGCTGGATGATACCATTCTTGCCTGAAATGCTGCAGGCACAGCTCCAAACTCAACAGCAATTTTCCTGTCAGACCAGGCAACACTGGAAAAGGATAAAACTGGATAACAGAAACACTGCCCCAAAACCTCTGCGTTTTGGGGCTATTAGATGATTATGGAACATTTCTATCACCCTCTTTTCCTGTTTCAAACTGGTTAATGGCATTTACTCCTAGCTTAGGGCCCCAGAACTCCTGCTGTGTATGCCTGGGATTTTTTCTAGGCTAACAGCCACCCTGGGAGGCAGAGAACACTAGAGAAGGAATAAAAGAAACAAGTGGATACAAAATAATAAAAACTCAGACTATTACTATCTTCTTAGATCACTCTGAAGGCTGGGAAATAAAAAAAACGAAAAAGGAAAGAAAGAAATCCCTCAGGATCACTTTTTCTTTGCTCTGTTTTTTAGACATTAATATGCACAGTAGAGGGCTGCCTCTGCTATGATACTACACAAGATGTTTCAAAGTTTGGATATGGCACTCTGTTAAGGCACCTTCAAGTAATGGTCATTGATTTAATCACTAAGCAAAACTGCATTTTCTGTACCCGACGCTTCCTCCAACACACACGGTTAGAAGCAGCCTGGTTACTCACACCTGCCATCCACAGACAAAAAACTCCTGGTGCTTGCTAGGGAGAAACTACACCAGCCACTACTGAAATAAATACTAGTCAGGGTTTAGGAGCAAATATTTTGCACAACTGTGTGGTTTCTTCCCCAAAAGGGGAATAAGGAGAAAATTAAGTGTGGTCTATCCCTATCTGTCTACTAGATTAGCAGGGTTAAAAATATTTATCAGCCTAAAAAATTAGAAGCCAGCTCTGTACTACTGCAGGATTCCTTGCTGGGAGGTGAAGCTGTAAAAGCAGGCATTCAGTGCGGGGTGCCTAGTGCAGAACTGGATTTGTTTCAGAACCAACAGGAGGTACAAGGACACCCTCCCCTAGAAGAGGATGGGGCAAGCTCCTGCACATCACCTCGCCCTGCCACACAAAACGGTACTGGATTTGGGTTTTGTCAAGGGGATGGGGATGAGGGAGGCATCTGAAGATGAGGGGAGCTGAGGGGAGAGGAAAGCTCAGGCATCGCTCTGTGCAGACAGCTCGTTTCATCCCCCCAGACAGTGGGGAGGATGCAGCTGAGGGGCGTGGGGCTGTGGGGCCAGCGGGCACCTGCAATTAAGCCCAACTAAGGGTGACTGTTTCTACACAAAACAATACCCAGTCCTGGAAAGGAATGAGAGGGGTAGGACAGGGGCATAGCTCCTAGCACAAAAGGAGAGATTACAGTGGGCTGTTCCCCTGCTCCAAGGTGATAAGGGGTCCCAAGACACCCACCAGACCTGCCTCTCCCCCTGCGCCACTCACCCACACCCCAACCCACACTGTGCACTGGTGACACAAGGTGCAATGGGAACCTCAGGAGAGCAGGATCAGCCTGGTCTCCAGGTAATGATCTCCAGGGAAAAGAAACCTCCCCACCCTTGACACTCTCCTCCAGGTGGACGACTTGATATTTGGTAGCTGTGTGCAGCTCCTTCTCCAGTAAAAAGCCGCATCTTTTCCTTGCACAGTCAATGAGAAACGCAGTGTGATCTGTCATGCGCTTGGATCATGGGCTTGTTCGTTCACTTGAATTAGCAACGGGGTTTTTTTTTCTTCGGGGACTAGAATCATCACTCAGGTATTTACAAACACCAATCAGCGCCTTTGCGAGGTCTCCCCCAAACCATCATGACCAAATCACCGTCTGCAAGAGCCCCGAGCCGGCTGTGTCCAAACAAGCCCGTGCTTGCTGGGAGCTCGGGGCTGCTGGGGGAGAGGGGCACTGCACCTCCGAGTCCTGGGGGGATCTTCCCAGCCGGCTGTCTCTTCCGTGGGATGCCTCTCCCTGCATCCCCGTCCCAGCGAGCCGGCTGCCACTACTGCTGCTGCGGGAGCAGTGGTCCCGCTCGTACTCCTCCTGAGCCTTTTGCATCTTCCGCTTCTTCATCTTCCTCTTGTGGATGTGGAAGGTGGTGAGGGAGAGGAGGATCAGGCAGAAGATGAGGGTAACCAGGACAATTAAAACCAGGGTGGATGAGAAGGACTGGAAGAGTTGACCCACTTCCGTGATGCAGGTGCTGCTGGCATTTAAGGTGGCAGACATCCTGTTCAGGAGACAAGGTGGCAGGGAAAGCCTCAACTCCTTGGATAGCTTGGCACTCATTGAGGAGGTTTCAGCAGACGAGGATCTCCTCCTCTCCTCTCTGAAGAAGCCTGAATTTCAGTCGGTGCCGGGCTGCTGGCGGGAGCTCGCTGGAAACGCCCGGGATGCTGCCGGCTCGGCTCAGCCTCACGCTCTCTGAAGTGACAGAGCAGCCTGCAAAGGGAGCCGGACACATCAGCGCTCCGAGGCACCCACCCTGCAG
>NW_009953505.1:3726444-3764416 GCF_000747805.2 Chaetura pelagica | reverse complement strand
GGGACAGCCCGTGGCAGGGGCACCCGCGTCCAGGCACCCGCAGACGCACCTCGTGGCTGCCGAGCGCACCCACCCCAGTCCGAACCCACCTTGTCCCGGGCTCCAGTTCCCAGCTGGCACCCAAAACCCCCACGGCCGACGGAGCGCCCGTCTGTCCTGGCACCCATGTCCCTCAGGGAGCGCTACAGAACCACAGGGACGCTGGTACTGACTGGTAACAGGTACCCCAGGCACAGGGAGTACTTGTCAAAACTTGCCTTCCCAAGTCTTAAGTGTATCACGGGTGTTTTCTTCAAGAACAAATGGGTGTGAGCTGCCTGTTAATGCATCCAAGCTAAAAATCAGACAATTTATAAACGTAACAGAATTTGTGATTTGAAAGATACTTCCAGTAGAGATAATCGGGCAAAAAATAATTATTACCTTCAGGATGGATCTTTTTGCATGACCAAAAGGAGTAAAGTGATGTGGTTGTGAATGGTAACGTAGGACAAGACCTCATGGCCCAGGAGGTTCCTTCAGTCCCACGTTGTGTGCTGTAGACTAACCCTGGAATCTGGGAGGAGAATTACTGTGAAGTCCTTACATGAGTAACAGGACTTTGAGGCAAAACAGGCAGTGTCAGTCTCCCCTGGTGGCCTGAAGCCACCTTAAAAAGCCTGGAGGAAAACCTCTACAAGGTGAGCTTGACATGAGCTGGGAAAGTCTTCATCCCAGAGCAAAGATCTGTTAGGTCTGTTGACCCTGACAGGCAAGAGCTCTTCTCAGAGGTGGGCAGGAGCAGGTAAGCCATGCATTTAAGCACTTTGTTGTTTCAAGATAGATTTCTTCTGTACTGCTTTTGTCTCTGATAAACGCAGCACAGCTCGTGAAATTTGGCCAGTCACTGTTAACTCCCTCCTTGTTCTGCAGAAAGACTTAGGCTGCAGGGGATTAACTACGCTCGACCTAGTTGGGATAGTCCCAACCCTTTGCAAAGAAAATGTAACTTATGGCTTCCTCTAAAACCAAAGGAACTGAGGTTCCTCTTATTCCTTCCCCTCCCCAGAATTTCACAGTCTGATGCTTTAGAGGGGTGCTGCATTCACTGATATGATATCTGCACCCCATCCTCCTCCATACCTTTCTCCCACATGGGCTGCACTAATGCATGCTCTGCTCTCTGCTCACTGCTGTAGGGGAGAAAACAACCAGCACAAGCTAAACCAGAAAAGCAACCTTCAAGGCATTCCCTGTTTCCTCTGACTGTTCTGTGAAACACAACAGAAGTCAGCAGCTGGCTGGGGGGCTGCAAAACAGGGTGAGGGGCATGGAGGCCACTCATCATGCCCTGTGGCCCTGAAGGACACCTCTGATCCCACTCAGAAGCAACCAGGGGTGTGAGATAAAGCAGTAGCCCTCTTCAGAGCAGGAATAACCAAACACTGGATTGAATAAACTTCAAAGCCAACAAATTTACTAACTTGTGATGTGGTGATTGCAAAAGCTAATAGATGGGACTGCTTAGATATTGCACTAGAGTATTTGACTATGTGTTCAGGTTTTACTTACAGAAGAGGTAACACAGAGCTGCTGAAAGTTAAATTGTCTTAGACAAATTTAAAGTCCTTTGTGTATTATTCTTATTTGCTGCTTTCACCACCTGAACATTTGCCTTTCTTTTATCCCAAGCTGCCTCTTCCTGTCTCTCCTGCCCCTCTCACTCATCCACTTTCCCCTAGGTTAGTGGGCTGAACTGCCCAGAATGACTCATATATGTTTTACTTATTACTTTAAAAATGCTACTCACATCATTCCTTGCTTCTAGGATTAACAAATAGTGAAAATGTGTCTTGTGTATTAGTCTGATAACCATTCCAAGTGTAAGGTTTTTCCTAAACTGTAGGGAGTAAAAGATGGGTCCAAGGAGAGGAGAAGGGCAGAGATCTTCAGCAAATGTTTAGCTCTTTCCATACTGGCTCTGCCCCTGTTCTGTCTGTGTTCATGTACAATTCTGGAATATTTTTTCTTCAGCTAAAAGAAATGAAAAGCAGAGGTAGTTCTTGCTCTTGCTGGCAACTAATTTTACAATTTTTTAATGAGAGAGACAGAAGAGAAGCCATGTGGAGAAGAGGGGCTGTAGCTGCACTGTACTTACATATACCTTGGTATTCTACTTGATACTGGCTGCCAGCCAACCAAAGTATACCCATGATCAGAACACAGAGAGTTTCAGAAATAGGGGAAAAATCTATACTGTTATGGACCAACAGCTGTGAGTTATTCCTTTGCTCTGATTATCTGCTACAATTAGATTTGAACATAAAAATAGAAAAAATATTTCCAATAGCTAGTGCAGGCATGAAAACCCCCTTATTTACCGTGAAAATTAAGGATAGGGTATCTTAAAGAGTGCTCTCTCTTAAGAGTAAGTTATTAGTTATATTGAATTTCCTCGTAGTATATATGCAGTATGATATTTATAGAGGTTAGGTTTCTTGCTCAAGTAAGATTGACTGCTGTGCAATAGAGGATATATTAGCGGGATAGTTTTTGTCTTTTACAACAATTTTACAACTAATTACAACCTTGATAACTCCCAGTGTTCTCTAGATCCACATTGCTAAGCAGCAGACAGCATGCATATTTGCAAACCTCCTAAATGGGCTGTCATACATGGATTATTATTTTTTTTTACTCTGTTAATTAGAGAAGTTATTCCTTCAGATGTTAATTCCTCAAACCCTGTATTACATGGGCCTTTTTTGCCAAGGCAATTGGCCTAATGAGATGACCTATTTGAGCAGAGTGTTGATGTAAGTAAAGGTTTGATGATTCAGGCCCTTGGCTATGACCCTTCTTGGAAAAAAAAATAAATAAATTGTCCCACCACTGTTTACATTTAGCAGTTGATTGCATATAGAATAATGCATGATGCCTTTTGCACCAAGACTGATGTCATCATTTGCCAGACAGACCAAATACTCAGTGCATGCCAATGACCCTCTTAATAATTTGCAATATGGATTTACCAAGGAGAAATAATGCTTTACTAATCTGAAAACCTTCTATGATGCTGTGACTGAATGGATAGATGCAGGGAGACCAGTGGATGTGTCTACCTTGACCTCAGCAAGGCTTTTGACAGAGTCTCCCAGAACATCCTTGTGAACAAGCTCAGAATATGTGGGATAAAAGAATGGAGAGTGAGATGGATTAAGAATTGGCTACACAATAGAGCCCAAAGAGTGGTGAACAGTGGTGCAGAGTCCAGCTGGAGACCTGTAACTAGTGGAGTCCCCCAGGGATCAGTGCTGGGTCCAGTTCTGTTCAACACCTTTATCAATAAACTTGATGATGGGACAGAGTGGCTTCTCATCAAGTTTGCTGATGACACCAAGCTGGAAGGATTGGCTGATTCACCTGAAGGCTGTGCAGCCATTCAGTCAGGTTTGGACAGTCTGGTGAGCTGGGCAAAGAGGAACGTGATGAGATTCAACAAGGGCAATGCACCCAATGGTATCTTGGGGTGCATTGAGGAGTGTCTCCAGCAGATAGAGGGAGATTCTCCTCCCCCTCTGCTCGGCCCTAGTGAGACCTCACTTGGAGTATTGTGTCCAGTTCTGGGCTCCTCAGTTCAAGAGGGACAGGGATCTCATTGAGTCCAACAGAGGCTACGAGGATGATTAAGGGACTGGAACACCTGCCTTTTGAGGAAAGGCTGAGAGGCCTGGGGCTTTTCAGTCTAGAGAGGAGAAGACTGAAGGGGGATCTAATTAATGTCTATAAATACATGAGGGCTGGGCATCAAGAAGGCAGGGACAAGCTCTTTTCACTTGTGCCCTGTGATAGGATGAGATGCGATGGATTCAAACTCAAACACAGGAAGTTCCACCTCATCATGAGGAAGAACTTCTTCACTGTGAGGGTGACAGAGCACTGGAACAAGCTCCCTAGGGAGGCTGTGGAATCTCCTTCTCTGGAGACTTTCAGGACCTGTCTAGATGCCTTTCTGAGTCATCTGCCCTAGTTGGTTTGGTTGGGTTTTTTTGGCCCTGCTCTGGCAGGAGGCTTGAACTTGATGATCTTTGAAGGTCCCTTCCACCCCCTAATATTCTGTGATTCTGTGTTTCTGCCTCCCCATGGGACTGAGGCCATCTGTATAGAAGTCTTTTAGGACTCCATATACTCCCCCTACTCTAGGTGAAGCCCAGTGATTTAAATATGGTCTGAAATCCTAGAATTTTTAGAACAAAATATAATAGATTTGTATTTCATCTGCACTGATAGGTCAGCTAAAATCCTGCACATGTAAGTGTTGGTCATGCAAAGACACTGTAAGTGTCCGTGAGAGATTTGGATTGGAAATTACCTGACTAGAGCTAACAATGCTGCTTCCCAGGCTACCCAGCTCAGAAGCAGATATTATTTTCTTTATTTATTTCTCTCTCACCTTCTAGAAGAGGGTAGTATGTGTTATGTGGGCTCACAATTACTTCATTGCTTGATTCCCTGTGAAGCTTAATGGTGATTTTACATATTCAATTTCTGTTAATTAGAAAAATATTATTTTCTTGTTCTGGTAAAGGAGAAACCTACCACATGGGATGGGGAAAGACAAAAAAAATAAATATAAATATACATGTGATGGTGACTGAAGAAGGCTGCTAAGCTTGTTTTGAATTTAACAAGGTGTTAATTTACACCAGGAGTAGAATATGGGTCCAGAGTATGAAGAAATAAATAGACAACATTGGGCATGCCTGACTGAGAACACAGTTCTTCAGTTTAATTATAACAAAGGAATTCTAAAGCTGCAAAATACATACATGTACTAATGAGTAGCAGATCTAGGTAAAATTAGTACAAAGGGAAGAAAGAAAGGCAGGATATTATCTGCAAATGTACATTAAAAATGCTATTTATTTTTTCATTAGACAATACATTTTAGAAAGGTATAATCAGAGCAAGGACCTTTCAGATTTGATAATTTTGCTTTTCTTAATAGTTTGCAGAGTTTTCAGAGAATTCAGAGGAGCAGACTCCATATTTTTTAAATAGAGAACAGGACTAGTGGTTGGCAAAACATAAACTGACAGTGCTGGTGGATATCACCAAAAGAGAAAAAAATAAATTTGTATGGTTTAGTTAGACTGAAGAGAGATTTAAGCTTTACAGTCCACAATTTATATCTGCTGTCATGTAAACAGCCCCTCACCTGCTTCCCCTAGCACAGTTTGAATGCATTTCAGAGCTAATTCAACATGTCACTGACTTCAGCTTTTCATATGGGATAAAGCACTTGTTTGGTCAAATTCCATTTGCAACAGGGTCAGAGGATGGTGGGTTTGTGCACAGAGCACTTTCCCATCCCACTGGCGTGTAATAAGGGGAAAACTTCCAACGAAGAGAAAGAGAAAATCACACCTTCCATAGATTATCACATGGGCCAGGAAGAGAGCAATCCTAACAGATGCTCATATGGTCCATCTGGATATTTACACGAACTGGAACTGCAACATTGTGAAAGGGACACATAGAAGTGGTCTGGTGGTTGTTGTTTGCAGACAGGAGGCTGGTAGAGAAGGGACTTGAATTTGAGTCCGACGTCTCCAGGCAGCACGTGGCTCAGCTTGAGACAGGCTTGAGACAGGAGCTTTTCTTGTTCATTCCACACACGATACCTCCCGCTCCCCGTAGCGTCCTGGCTTTGTTCCAGGGAAGAAACCTAAGAAAGCTGGGAAAGTGTAATGAATGACACAGCCATTTACCTCTAGCTCTACTGGAAAAAACTCCATGCTCGGTCAACTCCAGGCTCACTGCACTGTTCATCAGCAAAGTACATAGCTCCCATTTTGCCCACGGCTTTTTATAATCCTTTGTTGTTGTTGTTGTTATTAACTTCTATGTGAAGAAGGAAGTTAGTAGCACACTTTATTATTCTGTTCAGCTCTTATCTCCTGGGCTTGAGCACCCAAGAGACCCCTGATTTTATCCTCACTTTGTCACTGTTGCAATAAAGAATTCCTGATACCCACCTGCTGGAAATGCCTTTTTCTCATGTTGTTGCATACCTGAAAGCCTTTGGGAATCCCTTTGTTCTTTTGACTTGTCTGTCACCCTGCTTCTAGCTAGGATGTTAACAAGTGACCATCTTCTGTACCTCTTACATAAATTTGAATTCTATTTAGACAATTTATTTAATAATAAAACTAAATATTACAGGATCATCCCCCAACTTCATAAGCACAAAATTTCTTTATGCTCCTGTTTTCTACACTTGGATCAGAAATGCGAAGGTCTTATTCTGCGAGGTGCCATGCCCTGTAGTCAAATCCATCCCAGAATACAAGCACTGCCCATGGGCAATGTAACACCAAGTAAGTCACTAATTGTGTGTTGGATTGGATCAAGCACCTTTCAGCAACAGGCCCTTGCAGGCATCTCTTTTCCTCTTTCCCAAAAACCCACGTGGCCAATGGAGCTGCCCTAGCTGCAAAAGGAATTATGCCTTCCATGGTGAGGGGCCTTGGTCTTCTGAGTAATGCTATGATCAGGTTTTAAAAGAGAAAAGTATTTGACAGACAAATAAGCTCAAGGTTTTCACTTTGTTATTCCTGGCATTTACCTGTTATCATGTAGGATGTGGTTGTGAATAATCCATTTGTCCGAAAATAACATCATTCATCTTAGAAGCATTTATTTTTTTCCAGTGTTATCAGCAAAGAAGCAATTGTTTACTGTGTTTTCATTTCATACTTGCTTCACCTCAGAGTGTCTTAGACTTTACTGGAGAACCATATAATCTCTTATTACTGAACTATCTGATTTTCTCTCTGTGTCTCCTTCTGCTAAGTTTTGTTATGCTCTTCACCATATCATGTCTGAAATTAGACAGAAAAAACTTTGGGAAAGCAACTGAATTATCTTCTTTTTATCAGGAGAGGGTCTGAGAGAACATAAAGCTCTCTCCAAAATAAAATAAAAAACAACGGCAGCAGCAGCTGGAAATAAGGAGAAAATATCCGTGCAATAAACACTTAGCAAGACTGACCAGGCTTTTTTAAGCCCTACAAGAACATATTTGGATATGGCAATGTTCTTGCATGATAGCAGAAGGTTTTTCAGCTATTTTGCACATACTCAAAAAAAGTATTGGTACCATAACTTTTCTCTGTATTCTTAGGTAAGACTTGCCTGTACCATATAAAACCAGGTGGAATCCTCTATATATCCATTCTTTCCTGCTACCATTGCTTCCTACTTCTGACCTTCATAACTCAGAAGCAAAAATTAAGTCCCTAAATCATTGCTATGAAACAAGTGTTTTTACTTACCTTGAGGGGCCCAGGAGTATAGTTCATCTAACCCACCACTCACCACCTTTGTGAGTCATGCTGGAGTAGCATCAATGTGAGAAAGAGAAGCTTGGAAAGCAAGGGGAGGAATGAAGCTACAGGAGAGAACACAAAAGAACAGGCAAAAATGAACATGTGAATGCATTTTATAGAAGAGGAGCAGGTGGAACATAGGAAATACAGTAGCTATACTATAGCTATAAAATATATAAATATATAGCTATATATAATATATAGCTATAAAATATATACTATAGCTATAAAATAGCTATAATTTGGGGAGGATCACGTGACAGTGAGAAGAGAGATTACAATATATTGGAATAAATATAATAATATTGGCATAAATACATAATTTGTCATTTAAATCACGAGCCTATAAGGTCCTAATACTAAATGCAGCCTCACTGCTCTAGTTAGAGAGGTATGTAATGATTCTTATGAGAATGCACAGTTACAAATTCTGTAAACTGTGATACCATGAGAAAAATGTGAAATGCTATAGTATTTGTCATATATGTAAATATATATATAACCTGCCACTTTCAGTGTCCTTTCCAGCCTGTCATATTTACTCCACAAGTCTGCAAAAGAGTTGGACATTTACCACAAAGTGTGTGTTAAAGTATGTCATAAACTCTCAAGGACAGGCACTGGGAGAACAGGGTGTCTTCCTAATGAGGGGGAATGTAGAAAAACAGCTGAGAGAGACTAAGGAGCTGTATTGCCTTTGGTCCTGTCTAGGGAAAGGAATAGAGAGGGAAAGGGAAGAAACAAAAGGAAGGGATGAAGTGAAAGGAAGAGAGGGGAGACATGAAAGAAAGAGGGGAGGAAAGGTAAGGGAAGGTAAGGGAAGGCGAAGGAAGGGAAGGGAAGAAATACACTGAAGCTTGTGTAAGAAAATGGTTAGGAGACCTGGATGTCTGTTTTACAAGCAAATGGATAGGTCATTAAAGAAGAATGAATTAAAGATCAGCCTGCAAATTGCTAACATGGCACAGAACAAATTGTTGTGAATTGCAGCCTTTTTAGTACAGAAAACTAATGAGACAACTTGCACAACTAGGTTTTTTCCTCCACAGTTGTCAGATGTATAAAGATTGTGTACATGACTGCTGTATCCATAAAACATAGCATTGAGAAATCACCTTGAAAGTAATCTTGTTTGTTAAAACCAACAAGTGTTTTTTGATTTATAATTGGGGCAAGGTAGGAAAAAAGGCCTTTTTATGTTTATTTTTGGGGAACCTATTTCCTTGGAAAGACAGACTTTTAAGGAAAGATGGATTTCTACAATGAGAATTTCTCACAAAAAACTGAGTTTTGCACATGTAAGCAATCAGACCACTGACAGAGGATAGGATTTTACAATGTAGTTAAAGGAATGGCAGAGGTATCCAGAAACTTTTTAGTAAAAGAAGAAGGAGGAAAAGTAGAATGGGAACGAAAACAGAAGGAAAAGGAGAACCCACTATTTCTAAACATAAGTGGAATATTACTACTTGGCTTCACAGAAAGCACTGAGTATTTTAGGGTGACTACTCTCAAGTCTTTTGTGTGCATTGGTATAGTGTTGGTACATAAATATATTAGTGTTTTACAAGGAAATTATTAATATTATTAAATGAAATATTAACTTTAGTGTTAATAGGCATCCATTCTATCCACAAGTTCAGAATCAAACACATGGGAGGACATGTGAGCCTTTTGAGTGTAGCTGCAACAGATGGCGTTAACTGCTAGTGTCCTTCATACAATGACTGGGTACACAAAGTGCCACAAAAAGACTAAAGAAGCCAAGCACATGGGATAGGAAATACGCCAAGAAATATCTTTCTTTAGTCAGACTGTTTAGAGACTCACCCTGAATGTAAAACCTGGGTTCTGATACATGTTCAAAAGGCCATTTATGCATTATATATTAACCAATTCTTGGAAAATACACAAAGAGTCCAAGAGGACTGGACCAACGAGAACTGATCCTCTGCTCCTGCTTGAGTGGGCTGTTCAGGAAATAAGTGGTTGAGGGAAGAGAAGTTGGAGATTAGAATTTAGTTTGCAGGATCATTAGCATCCAGAAATGGGAGAAGCATGGTGCTCTTTGAAAAGCTTAAACAGATTTCTCCCTGGATGTGAATCTGCTCATCAGAGAAGTAGACAGGGACATGGACATGGGCTGGGTGTCTCCGTACAGCTTCGTTGCCTGCATGCCTTGTAGCACAGTTTAGGCCTGTGACACCAAGCACCCTCACAAACACACTGCCACCATAGTGTTGAGGTCAAGGACTGTTCCCAGCAGTAGGGACAAGGTGCATCCAAGATGAGGGAAGGAAGGAAAGAACTTGATCATACAAGACCACTAGTTGCTCACTACTATTGGTCTATGTTGTGAGGTTAAATGTCCTTTGCAATTATTGGTCTTGGCTGTAGTCGAAGGCAGTCATGATGTCTTATTTAGTGTCTTACAGGTCCTTATGGAAGGATCATGTTGTCGGTCCTCAGGGCATCTTCAGTTTCCCACAGGACTGTATGTACCTTGTAGTCTTCTGAGTAGCCACTCATTACAACATTTTTTTTTACTCTACTATTTCTTATGACACTTGATGACAGAGAAATGAAGGAACAGAATATTGGTAGTGGGATGTTATGAAGGTAAGCTGTCTGGTTTTGAGCCAAAGAAGAGATTAGGTTGCCTTTCCAGATTAAAACAGTCCTGGAAAAGGACAAAAGTAGGTTTGCTGTCTAGTTCATGAAGGTGTCATTGTGTTTCAACTGAACACATTTGTGTGTTTCCTATCAGCCAAAATTTGTTCTGATTAAAAAAATATTTGACAAGTAGTTTTAACTTAATAACCACATATGGCATTTTCATATTTTAAAAAAAGACTAATTAATAGCATCTGTCATTTAAAAAACCAGCTACTTTACAAAAGTACATTTCTTCATAGATTTTCATAATTATTTTTATTATGACTGGAATAGGCCACAGCATAAATACTTCATTGCTTCATAGACTAAGCTTAATTTGAGCTGTTCCAGTCTATTATGCAAAGTGTATCATATTAAACAAAATTTAGTTACACTTATTTAATTGGCAGATGACGGCATCTCTTATTAGCTGTTTAAAGCCAGATCAACAGCTGAAAAATATTAGTATGAAAATCATACAAACAAAAATCTTCCAAATCCAAAGTTTTCTGATTACTTGCTGAGATTTTACACTGAAAAAGATCTGTATCACTTCAACCCACAAATATCGATTTTGTTAGTAAGTAATTAAAACAAGGCACAAAGTCAGGACTACAATATCCTATTCCCAAGTCAGCTACTGACTCACAATGTGATTTTGCTCATTTACTACCTAGAAAATGGAAAATGTGATAATGATAATGACAGGGATAATAATACCTACATAAAAGAAGTGCTAAGAGTCTTAATGTTTGGAGAGAGCTTTGAGATAGAGCTGCTATATAAACACGAAGTATAATTAGCAAGGGACTACAGGCTTCCATGATTTGTACATTCTTTGGGCTTTTAAAATTAAAGACAGGTGACTTCTGTATAGCTGAGAGGCTCAAACTCATCTATTTAAGACCTCATTTAGGAAATAATTGTGTTTTGCAGTTGCCTTTACATTGTATTGGACCCAGGCTCTTAAGAAGACCTTGCTATTTGCCAGTCATTAACACGTGAAACTTCAAAGGCAGTTCAGAATAATCTCATCACTGTGAGTACTGACTAGAACTCATCTTGTTGTATTCTCTTCCTAGTAGCTACGTGTAACAACACATTTATATAAAAGGCAGGACAACATGAGCATGTGAACAAGGAGAAGAGGTTCAGTGCTTTAGTGGCAGCTGAATTCCTGAGGCGTGGGTAAATTTAGAGATTTTCTTATACTATAAGTCTATCCTGCCACAGTCTCTGAAAATGCCCAAATGATCCTTTTACTGTCCAGTTCAGATGTCTACTTTTAGCACAGTGATAGTCTTCACCTTGCTGAAAGCCTTTGAAGATAATGGATTGCATTCAAAAAGAAACCTAGGAAGATACGGATAAGATACTTTGGAGAGCTGAAGTCTCCCTTTCTGAAGGGTAAATGAAACAGTAGCTTTGAAAAGGTAATATAAGCAACTAAAGTCAGAATAATAATGAAAAGCAAATGTACAGAATGCAGAACTTTGGAGACCACAACACAACATTGCTCTGCAAAGCTGGTCAAAGGCATCTGCAAAGGTACAACAATCTCTTTCTTTTATATAATCAACTAGATTTTTTGCACAAATTGAATCAGCTAAAAAAAGAAGAGCCTGTAAGAAATCTTTGTGTGCAAACAAATGATTAGTGCAGAGGAGCAGTAAAACCATCTTCTATTAATAGCTTGTTTTGTAGGAAAAAATTAGACAGTGATAGATTTGTGTAAAATTGGCAGACTGCAGGAGCATGAAAAGTGGAGTGATATTAAAAGCATTTGTGTAACCATACATATTATTCTGAAATATTTTTCAGTGCATGACATTACAAATGCAAAAATATGGCAAATTCTCAGGCCATCAGGGAATAAGGAATACTCTAAGTCAAGGCTGTAAGAAAACTGCTTGATTCTTGTAAGTTAGTTACATTTCATTATTATTAATTATGGCTTGATGTTAAAAGTCCCCATCAAGTCAGCATCATAATACTGAAGCATTAAAGAGGGATCATACTCTAAAAGAACACAACTCAATTTAAAGCACCAGTGAGGTAAAGCAATTCAGTTTGGGCCGCATAAAGGGTCAGTGGAAGAAGAAGTGCAGCTCCTTGATTGCAGCTTCTGTGGTGTAAATTTCAGAGAATCATAGAATCATAAAATGGTTAAGATTGGAAGAGACCTTAAAGATCATCAGGTTCCAACCTCTCTGCTATGAGCAGGGACACCTCACACTAGACCAGGCTGGACAAAGCCTCATCCAAGCTGACCTTCAACATCTCCAGGGAGAAGGCTGCCATAACCTCCCTGGGCAACCTATTCCAGTGCCTTACTACCTTTATGGTGAAGAATTTGCTCCTGATGTCTAACCTAAATCTACCCTCTTCCAGTTTAAAACCATTACCTCTTGTCCTATCACTACCTTCTTTGATGAAAAGCCCCTCCCCAGCTTTCCTGTAGCTCCTTTCAAGTACTGGAAGGTGCTATAAGGTCTCCCCAGAGCCTTCTCTTCTCTAGGCTGAAGACCCCCAACTCTCTCAGCCTGTCTACATAGCAGAGGTGCTCCAGGCCTTTGATCATTTTTGTGGCCCTTCTCTGGACCCTCTCCAACAGCTCCATGTCTTTCCTGTGCTGAGGGCACCAGAACTACACACAGTATTCCAGATGGGGTCTCACCAGAGCAGAGTACAGGGGCAGAATCACCTCCCTGGCCCTGCTGCCCACACTTCTTTTGATGCAGCCCAGGACACAATTGGCTGTCTGGGCTCCAGCACACACTGGTGGCTCATGTGGAGCTTCTCACCTGCTACCACCCCCAAAAGCATGTGAAGAGAAGACTCTTCTGTCTTCCACTGTGCTATGGAGTGGACACACACTGAGCTATAAGCCATGATCCAGCAACCCACTAGGAAGGACTTTCAGCCTGTTGTTGTGGACGAATGCAACCAGGAGCAGTCCAAATACAGTAACATGTTCTTACTTCTTCTACTTAAAACTAAGCACAAATATAACTTTTAGAGTTAAGCCCTAAAATATAAGTAGTTGGATAGGTCTGAAACTAATTATTGCAAAACTTGTAGTGAATTATAACCCAAAGTACATTTTAATCGGATTCTAATGTTTTCTTTTTTTAAGTTGACAGTTGGAGTCCCATCTGGCTTCATTTCTCACAACAGAATCTATTTTATATTATAATACTTCCAATATGGTTATTACTATTGTTGGTTGTAAAAAACAGTAAAGTTTCAGCCTGGACAATTTCATCTGGCCTTCAGATAAAGCTGGCTCAACTTTCAATGTATTGTTGCTCAGCACATTCGAAGTTATGCAGCACTGAAAGGAACAGCAAATAGCCAGAGAAAAATGTAGCATTGCCTGATTTTTTAGTATATCCCTTAAAAACAGCTGGTTCAAATGCGTAAAGCATTAAAAATAGAAATAAATTGCATTCAAATCCACTATTGTTTTTTTTAAAGGCAAAGATCCAGATTCTCTGCTTATGACATTATTTTACCCAAAGGAACAACTCTATTCAGATAATTAGAAAGACAAAATAGTGAACACAAAAATAGTGAACACGTTACTTGTTCTATCTGTATGCCCACAGCTCTGCACACTAGCACCAAAAGCAATTCCTCCACCACCAGTGGTGGAGTGGTGGGCAGTGAGGTGATTTACAAGCCCTGCTTTGTCTGCAGGTGATGATTTGCAGCAACTGACCATCCTCAGGAAATTGTCAGTCCAAAGGGCAGAAGTTTCACAGAATCACAAAACTGTACACAGTATTCCAGGTGTGGCCTCACCAGAGCAGAGGCCCCTCCATGGCCCTGCTGGCCACACTTCTTTTGATGCAGCCCAGGATGCAGTTGCTCTCTGGGCTCCAGCACACACTGGCGGCTCATGTCGAGCTTCTCATCTACTACCCCCCCCAAATCCTTCTCCTCAGGACTGCTCTCCAGCCATTCTTCCTCCAGCCTGTGTTTGTACCTGCAGTTGTGCCAACCCAGGTGCAGGACCTTGCACTTGGCAAATGGGAGAGCTGTGTAGGTTGAATGTGTCATGTGTCCATCACTGGATCTCATACATGCTCTACTGATAATCTCTCTACTCTAAAAATTTTGTATCTGAGGCCTTGGATTTGTTGAGCTGTAGAGGAAAATTATCTGTGATTTCAAGACAGTGGAGTCAGATTAAATTACACTGGGCACACAACTCATGCCAGTGGCATATATGCCCTCATGGAAATACTGACATTTTCCATCTGCAAGATGTATACATAGTATTTTATATATGGTCCAGTGTCGGTGAAAAATGTCCTAAAATGCTGATATCCAAGAAAAATTAACAAAAGCATTAGCTACACAATTTCAGGTTCCCATTTTGGTCAGCTGAAACGCATTCTTAGCTTCATGTCAGGTATCAATGCCAGCAGCCTGGGGGACTGCTGAGCCTCCTGTGCACTGCTGCTTGTGTACTTGTAATTACCATTGTCACTGCAGAAAACCCATGTGGCATATTTCTGCATAAGCAACTAAGGACTCCGAGGATGTTCACTCACTCGTACTTCAACTCTAACAACTCTTATCTTCTGAAAATGAAGTTATTTCTCTTCTTTCTATCTCTTTGCAGATGTGTCCTGGTGATTATTCTGGCCTGGGTTTTTTTCCCTCAGTGACCCCTCTGGTTTCCAAGCCACTGCCATGCAACAGAATCAAGATTTTGAATGAGCAAATGAACACAGTTCACACCACCATATTCTGGTTTCTCCATCTTTGCTTTGAAGTGCCTGCTTATTCCTCCTATCCTAAACATAAGGCAGATTTCTCAGCATCTTTGACTTACTTCCTTTATGGATGGCATTTCTCAGGTTGTCAGCTCCACATCATCTCCAAATCCGCACATCTTGTTCTACATTTCCTTCTGTAGGATAGCTGCTATCTCCTATATATAGCAGAGACAGAACAGGCTCAACATATTGCCACTTGTCACTCTTATCCCACTGTCTCTCTATCCCTCTGTCCCATTTACCATCTCTGGTTTCTGTTAGCAAACCAACTGAGCATTTCATCATCAGTGTTCACTTGTTAACCTTACAGATTACTCTCTCAGTGGGCACTGAAAGCTATCCAGAAGTCCTTGTGAAGGATGCCTACACATTCACCCTCTTCCTTTCTTACTTCCTCTTAATCAAGATGACTGAGTTTGAACTTCTTTTATCTGCTTGTGCCGAGAATCTCTAACTAACCTGTGTCTTGCCAAGTGTTCACTGTTTGTCCCTCATCAGCTTTCCTAAGCCTTAGAATGAAAGTCAGGAAAAGGATCTTTAGTTATCAATTCCTTAGGCCTTTTTTTTTTTTTTTTTTTTTCAATTTGAGAAGACAAAGTCGTTTTTTTTTTTCTCTAAGCCTTAGAATGAAAGTCAGGAAAAGGATCTTTAGTTATCAATTCCTTAGGCCTTTTTTTTTTTTTTTTTTTTTTTTTCCAATTTGAGAAGCCAAAGTCGTTTTCTCTGTTCTCTAAGTGCAGTAAGCTCCATCTTCAGCTGGCACCAGATCAATAGAGCTGCACTGTTTTTAGCCCAGATAAAGTTTTCTGAGTCTTCAGCTTCTAGTACACCTACTGCCTTATAATCTGAGATCTGTGGGCAGCTCATAGCACTTTAACAAGGTACCAGTTGTTACTGAGCATACACATGCTCCTTGCTGAGCTGAAAACCAACATGCACCAGCTTTGGTTCTGCAAAGGTGGTTTGAGTTAACACGTTTTTTAATCTTACAGACAGGGAGAGCTAAGAGCTTGCACACACATACTTAAAAGGCCTCAGCAGATGAATGGTAATTTCTTATGTGGCAGGACCAATCACATTCAATTAGTGCCTATGTTTTTATGAGCAAAGCAGTCTGACTCTTCTATTTGCATTGGGAAATTTAAGTCCTGTACCAAAGTGCTCTCCTGGAGTTTTGGTTGACTCTGGTTTCAATCCCTGAGTCTTCAAAGATTTTAACCACTCCAGGCACATATGGCAGACAGCTTGAATCCTCCGTTTTGCTTGGGTTTTAACGTGCCGTAGTCATACAGCTTTCTTAGTAAAACTTTTTACCTTTGGGTCCTGGAAGATACAAATGAACACTCTCTCTAATGTGCCAAAGTCTATGCTTGAGTGTGATGCAGAGGCAACAGGAGCAAATGTCTGCAGATGTCAGAAATTCCACAGGTGATTGTCTATAATGGAATTACAGAGTATGTTCACAGTGTGTCAATTAACACATGTACTTAGATTATGGTTTTTTTCCTCTTGTAGATGAGGCCTTATTTTTCTCTCAAGAAATCTTAGGAGTGCTCCTTATAGTAGAGGAACCCTTCTCTGCACCTGTGCCTCCTAGGCACAGTCTGAAGGAGGCTGCTTGGGAAACTTACACAGTCATATTTTGGATGCCCACACACTCTACTGTAAACAGGATCTTCTTCATGACAGGAACGCCAGGCAGACTATGCCCCATAGACAGACTGAGGGACAGGAACACTTTTTTGGCATCTCCAAGCCTGACCTTGCTGGAGATTAATTTGGTTTCAGGCATCTCGGTGTGAGACCTGGCTGCTCAGAGCACAATTACTCTTCTGGTAACGCTCTGGTCCACTTTCTGACAGTGATTTTACCTGAGACATTTTATCTTTGTTCTAGTCACTGGCCCCTGTTAGTTTTCAGAAGTCCGACAGAATTTACTGGGAAATATAAACCCATCAGGAGACTCTGCTGCCTATTATTTTCCCTAAAGAATTTCTGGGGTCTCCCTTTACACATGTACACGTGATCCCAGTTATCAGCTTTTAAAGCAACTTCTGGAGGCTCTTCATTTACTCCCTGTCTTTTAGCTGTTTTCTTAATTGATTGAATCAGTGTATGCATTTGTGGAGTGTAAAATATTTTTACCACTTTTGTTCTCTCTACTGAAGATAATTTGGGAGTTACTTCTAAATGTTCAATTTATAAGCTGCTGTTACAGATTCACCTTAAGATGTATCCTGTTTTATATTGCTGTTTATAACCTCTTCAAAAGCTTAAATAACAATATATTTGCCGACCAAAATGCATTTCTTCCTGATTATAAAATACATATTGTTTTACAATGCTCGGATTACCGACATCTGTTGGGCTCTAAGCACCTTAGCAGGTTTAAAGGAGGAATCAGATTTTATTTGCAAAAGAAGTATAGTCAAGGCTATAACAGTTAATGCTAACATTAGCAGGGGGGGCATTTTGAATATTCTGTCTTAAAACAATCTAGCTTTCAGAGATTAGAATAATACCAAATGTGTGGGCCATGTGATCTGCCTACTGCATAGTTTGTAATAGACTGAATCACCTCATACCACCGACTGCAGGAGACTGACGATAGATCTGATCCTTATTCTCAGCTTTTGTTAGGATCTAACTACTTCTTTAGAGAAAGCAGTACATGGGAAAACACAGAAGCTGTGCAAGCAACTTCTGCTCTTGCTGCACTTTGCCCCCTGCCCTGCAGCACAATCCACTTAGCTGGAAGTCTGCTGACACAAATGGGCCAGAAAAGCTCTCAAGCAGCCTGCCAGACTGAGGCAGGGGCTGCGTATGAATCTGTTTTGCCTGAGAGATTATTTGGTAAGGATGCCTGTGGTTAAATTGCCCTACGGTAGAAAAGAGAGTGTATTTGTGATTTGAGAGACCTTTGAACTGCCAATTGATAATGCAAAGGAATAGCCACTTCCTTTGACCTTGGTATCAACACACAGGAAATTATCTGGGTCTGGTAGCCAAAAATTACACATCCTGGACTCAGATTCTGCTTTGATCTTCCTTTGATCATAAACTTACCAGGAAGAATTAACACTCTCATATTTAGGGTTTGACTAGAGAATGAGGAAACAGACGTAATGAACTGCAGGGGGTCAACATATTGTATTGATTCTATTTAATAGGCATTTCCATTCAGATAAATTTACATAGATATATACATAGGTGTAAATGGAAATAAACATAAGTAATTTGGAAGACCATGGAAACAAACAAACAAAAAAAGAGTATTTTCTAATATTTTTGAAAGCTGAGGTTCTAGCCTGCCTTGGTTCACAGTCAGTGATAAATTTAGATAACATTCTTGCAGTGGGCACTTCCCTTAGTTGTATATCCTGTCCTTCCCACATCAAGGTACAACTGAGCAAGAAGTAAATTCAATTCTGAATCATCAAACTTTATAATATGAAGTAAAGCTGTCAATTCTCTATCCTAGCTAAAGCCACTGTTAAAATGTGGCTTCTCACCCTGAGATTGCCAGTGACCTCAGCAGTGGCCAGCTGCATTTTTTGCTGTTACGGTTCTTATTTTGTAGGGCACTAGAAAGACAAAATAATTGAGTAATAGCAGTAGGTTTTCCTGATTGGATGGTGAGGTAAATGAGAAGCCATGCCTCAGAGAACATCTGTGATGTGTAAAATCCACAAACTCAAAACAAAACTTGATATGGTCACAGACACAGAACCTCCATAAAACCTAAGGCCTTGTCCTCTCCCAGCTGCAGCTTGCACAGCTGTGGACACAAGTGCAAAGCTCTGCTCAGCACCACCAAGCAAGAACAACAACAAAACAGACAGCTAAGTTACTAGAAGTAACTGGAAGTTATTTGGGGGGATAAACCTAGTTTTCCAAAGCAAATGTCATTTTTTCAGATGAATACTCAGATTAGGACTTTTGTACATGGAGCTGTTGACGAACTTGGTCTTCAGGCCAGTGTTCTTCTAAATAAATTGAAGCACATACAAGTCCAAACCCGATCAGGGAGTCATCTGTGCCTTTTAGACAACTTTAACTCCCTGCCTCAAGGCAATTTTACTTTACTTTCTAAATGGCTAGGCTAAGATCTTACACTGAATGTGAGATTGTATTGCTGGTGTCTGGTAGTGGCCAAATGTACGGTGTGGTGGAGAAACTGAAAAATTGTTGGTAAGATTCAAAGCAATGTCAGAAGCATTGCTTAATTTACCTTTCAAACCAAAACAAGGATAATAAGTACATGACAAAATACCACTTTATAGGGAGGCAAGTAAATATTTAAGGTTCGTCTTGAGTCTTGCCTTATTTAATACTTCCAGTAATGACTTAGAAAGAGGAGTAGACAACATATTAATGGGATGCACAGGTGATGCTAAACTGAGAGGAGACAAGAAAAACAGTGAGGCCAGAGATACAGGACAGAGGGATTAGAGTAATTAATAACACAGGCCCAAAATAACAAGAATCACCTTGGAAAAATGCAATGAAGAACATCAGCACAAGAGAAAGGAAAATTAGCATGGAAGTGTTTTCGCTGAGAGGGAGGTTCTTGGATGACAGAAACTTGGTAAATACTAAAAGCACAAAACCCAGCAAGTCCCATTTAAGCTTCTAAGAAATATGGTGGTAGAAAAAGTCAATATAATTTGTATGTGTATGTGCAAAACTGCAGCAACACAGGGCAGCAAGAATCCCTCTCTGCATGAGTGAGCTGTGATGCATGGGGGATATCTCTTCATTTCTCATGAGATTGTCACAGATCACAGGAGGGTTCAGAGAACCACAGCACAAATGAGAGCAGTAGAGGAGCTGGTGCCCAAGGAGTGATTAAATTAGAAATGCATGGGTTGAGCAACTGTGGCAAAAACATTGACAAGGTGCAATAGACAAGCAAGAAGAGAATGGAAATAGAGACCTATGGAGTGTTTGGCACAAGTCAGGAAACATTAGGGCTGGTACTTTAGAAAAGGAGACGAAAACACCCAGGTAGAACCAAGGTCAAAGGAGACATGGAGAATTTTCTAAAAGGTTAGGACTAACTTTGGTAGTGTATGTTAAGACAGATTAAGAAAGTGCTTTTTGTTCATCCTGAAATGCTCAAACATTATCTTACTCTTGAGACACAGTCTTTATGGTCACAGTACACTTGAAGGGTCAGACATTTCATCTGCTGTGGAAAACCCAAGAAGCTTTCCTCAACCCTTTTCTCACTGGAAATAGCTCTCTACATTCACAATCCTCCTTTTATAGAGTGAATTTTTAAAAGTATCTCTTTTTCTTTTGTTCCTCCTGATTGCTTCAGTTTTATTGTGGCTTTACCATTGTTTTAATTTTCATGTTCTTTCCATTCTACTGCATTATGAATTCTCATTTAACTTGCTGAAAGTTAGAGCTTCTGTACATATATTTAGAATACGTGGGGGTGTATGTGGATACAGATATTAATAGGTACATGAGCATCACATAGCTCTCATTACTGTTCCAATATTATCAATTTTATTCATAATTTGTCAAGATATTTAGTTCTCAGCCTCACTAGCATTAGGTGTCTGTTTGCACATGGTCCATTAAAAACTGACACACGAACATCCAGTATTTCAGGATAATTTTTTATTCTGTTTGTTGGCTCAAATGTGATACAAAGAACCTGGTAATAAAAGAATCTCAAACTAATGTGACTGAAGTTTGCCTTGAAGAGGCAATTTTATTATAACTAAACCAGCTTCAGCCTAAAGCCATTTTATCACATGTATACAATGGCCAAAGACATCAGCATGAGCAATCTGAAGGAAAGTCACATCCTGCTGATCAGAGAGGACTCATGTTCATTTTCATTCTGCAGCATTTGTCCTTCGTGCATCTTAAGGCCAAGAAAAAATGGTCTGCTGTCATCCAGTATTTTGTAAATTGTAACGTTTGAACATTTTGTTCTGTATGAATTATTGATGCCCATAAAACTAGCAAATCATGTATTTTAAAACTTCATTTTACATGAAAACACTGAACAAAACACAACATACAGCCATTCTAAGCAGGAACCAATGTTTCCAGAATTCAACTCCGTAGGTCACATGAAGTTAAAAAAGTAGGAATAAATTCCTTTTTTAATATCAGTCAAATTCTCAGAGCCAGATACTGTGTTTCATTTTGATCTCCACACACTGCACCTTCAGCTTCATTTTCCACAGTATTATAATAATTCATTAATTACTATTGCTCATTCCTTTCTAAACCTCACACCAGATAAAATCAGCCCCTGGGAAACATCTCCAGAAAAGGGGATGTGGTGGATGCAGAGAGCAAAGAGGGTTCCCTGTACCACCATGCACGGTTGTAAAAGGAGAGAGGGACCAGCACGTTTTAATCTGTCTCCTCCAGCACCAGCACATACGGACCCTTGCTCCCCAGGCTGTGAGCACAGGCATTTATCAGCCCCATGAAGATCCAAGCTGCGTATCTCTGATTGTCATGGAGACTGTTTCAAAGTCTTGCTGTGCCTCAGCAGCAGCAGCAAAAAGGACAATAGCACTTGGTCTTAACTGGCTGAAAAGAAAGCAACAAAGCACAGTGGAAAAGGGAAGGAGCTGTGACTGAAAGGGATACAAGTACAGCAAGAGACACTTCAATCTACGGCAGAGGGTTAGTGGTGTAAGTTAGAGCAACCTTCCTGCTACTCTGATACAATTATGCATAGTTTAAAATAATTGTGCTTTTAAGATAAACACAGGAAGTGTGTTTTCAAGGATAGCACTGTTCTTCTTTTTCTTCCCCCAAGCTGAGATGCTGGGGTGGTTTATATTAAACATCTTAATTAGGAAACTATTTAGTTTGCAGTGCCTTGACTGGGTTTTCCATTCCTGTGGACACTGTAGTCATATTGGAGCAAGTGATATACAGTGACTTGGAACAAGAGGCAAACAAAGACCCAAATAAGTGGAAGGTGCTGAATAGAGTTGATTTTTTTTTTGCAAGACCTGAGGCAAGTAAGTGATTTGCAGAAGAGTGAGGAAACAGTTTTGTGCCAAGTAGCAAATTTGCTAAGAATTGCAATTTAAGGCCATCCATAAGCTGTTCTCGAGGCAGGTAAATTCTCACTAGAAATGTCAGTAAAAGGTAGAACTGAGCAACATAAAATACAAATTAGTACAAAACAACCAGTTTTAATCACGGCTCAGAAAAAGGCGTCATCAGACCAAATTTTCACTGTTAATGTAATTAATAAAATAGCTAGAAACCATGAAAAAAGCTGGTTGGTGATGTACCTGTCAAGATTTATGCTCATATTAAAATTATTTAAATTATTTTCGTGCACAGCTAATGCCTGCTAAAGTAAAAAAAAAAAAAAAAAGAGCAAAAATTATGAGACTGTGACAACATAGTGAAGTTTCTAGGAAAAAAAAATTATGGTCAAGGCAGCCTGCACAAAAAGAACTTCCAGGCAGTACCTGAAAAAATAATTGACTGTAGGCAAAGCAAATGGAAAAAAAAAACCTGTCAGAGAAAATGTGTTAGGTGTCTAGGAGCCATATGGGACATCTGTGTGAGCCTCTCAGCTTGAGATGCTGGAACAACCTGGGGAGAAATCACTGTTTGTGCTCCCAGTGACCACCAGAACCAGTAGGACACCAGTTATGTCAGCAAAAGACCTAGGTGACACTGTACTGTGCAATACTTAAATTAGCTGAGATAGAAGATTCCACCTAACAAGCAGACAGCTCATGGTAAGGGCTACTTCCTTGAGCAGAAGTGCTCTGGTTGGTATCTGCAGACTTCTGCTCTTTGCAGGACAAGTATGGTTTATTTTCACACAGATAAAGAGAGGAAAAAAAATAGGTAGGAAGCCATTCCAGGATGCTGGATTTTGCACTCTCCATTTTCCTTTCTCCATGCTAGGCCCAGCAGCTGAAAGTAGGTTGTCTTGTTTGAAACTACTAAAGCTTGTTTATTTAACGCTTTGCTATGTGGGGTTCCCATCCCTGGGAGCACTGCCTGTGGGACTCTGCAGATCACAGAGGGCAGTGGGGCAGAAAGACACACTTGACGTGAGAGGGTCAGATTATCCATGTGAAGTATTTCCTTAAATTCTGAGACAGATTTCACTTTGTGGGCCTCTTCCCAAGAGGCCATTTTATATCTATCAGAGATCACAAATCCCCCTGGTTTCTCTCATAGGTACAGTAAAACAAAGAGCAGTTTTATTTTTAAGAGTGGAATCATTGTGCTGCAATTTACACAGCAAATTGCCTTTACTATATTGCACACAACTTTTGTTTTTTTCATCCAGCCCATTACCTGGCTTCACATAGAGAAAATTAGCAGCAGTAAAATTTCCTCTGTCTCTCATGGAGACAATTAGACATGTTTTACATGTCAGAGACCTTGTGTGGTGCATGATGCCCAGGAATGCTGTGAAAATTTTGATGCCTGTGTACTTATCTGTCTGCCACCAAGCTTTTTGACCCAAGCACAGGAGCTGCAGCCATTTTGTTCTCAAGCATCACTGCAGTTTGTCAGGCAGAGGACACATCTTCCACGTGTGCTGGGAGATGATGGTTGCAGCTTTCATTAATATAAAATAAAATAAAAGGAGCTTTAAGACCAAAAATATTTAATTTTTTTTTCTCAATTCATAAAACATAACTGCTCAGACAGAAGGTGATTGTGTTACGAAACATTTTTGGCACACCAAATGTCACAGTGATAAAGTTGTTATTCCTGGGAGAGACTCACAAGGCTCGACAGCTCAACAAATGACCTCCTCATGCAAACCTGTGGCTCACATCTACTTCTAGGGCAGGTCCAACAGATACATTACATAGGAAAAATCAGTACTGACCTTCTGTCTACATCTGCACATGTTCGATGGTGCTGTTGGGGCCTCAGAAACATCATTGCCAGCCTTTAATTCCAAGATAATTCTGTGAAATAGAATCACTGAAGGACAACACAAGAAGGCTGCTAGAGCCCCAGCAAATCCATGTGGAACAGACATCAGCAGCAAGATAGTGAAAAAGATAACATGAAGCTGATCAAAAGATTTGTAGATGAGTGATGTGAGAAACTTCTTGCCACTGATTAGATGCATAAAATACTGAGAATTTTATGGGGCTTGCCGTGAATTTTTCTGAGCAAATCAGTCATCAAGAAAATCAGTTTTCTTATGCAGTAAACCCCCTATTTTTCCAACACAGCAAAGCTCAAACCCCACTTGGCACTGAGGTTCCCTTAGACAAGGATAATATATGTTTCTCCCTCAGTGAAATTCTCTTAGAAAAAAAATTTCTTAGCTTTATTCCAAAAAATGAGCAATTTTGAGCAAGTCCCCTTCAGGTGTTTGCACAGCCTGGAGGTGCCCTCTGCAGTCTGTGCCAGAGGAGATCATCTCAGTCTCTATGCACCTTTCTGCATATGGCTAAATGCACACACATTCCAGAAGAGTGAGATGACTGAATCAAGTGACAGGGATGTAGAAGGAGATGCATTAATCATCAGCCTAGAGAGACACACAGACCATTGTTCCCAGAAGTGGAAAAGCTTTTAGAAACTTTTCTGTAGTGAAGGCAACCATAATTACATACCTACTTCCAGCATGGTTTGGAAAGGGACTGATTCTCCACTGCAGTGCCTTGGGGAGATACAAGAGCAAATAAACTTGAATCTTGGTTTTCGTCTTCAGCATGCACCACACACACTAATGGGTCAGGACCCAGCACAACTCCTTTCAAAACCAATGGAAGGTCTACTGATTGACTCAAGAAGGACAATGATCTGTGTTTTGTCTCCATAAAATATCCACAGTAGTTAAATATCACCATCCATGCTCAACAGAATAGGAGATGGGCATGGCAAAAGCTGGCATAGACCCTCTGCAGTCAGCCAGGCTGCAGAAGGGAAGAAAAACCCTTTTGAGCCTGGCCAAGCTGGGAACTAGTGCCCCATGCTGGGGCCCCTCACTGTGGCCAGGCTCTCTCCATCACTATCCCTGACCACTTTCACTGGGTTTGCACAATTCCTCCCTGGTTCTGAGCTGACTACTTGGTTTGGATGAGCAGGTCACAGTTCACTGGCAGGAGCCAGACTTTCCTTTCTGTAGGCTGCATAGCAAGCTCTTGAAAGCAAAACTGAAATACCACTTTGCAAAGTAACTTTTTTAAGCCACAGTAGCTTTTTCTTTTTAATCCTCAGCATATTTCACCTCTCTAACCTTCACAAAAAATTTTTTTGAAAAACAACAGTGCTTACGTGATTTCACTGCCTCACTTTTATCTTCTTCCCCCAAATACATAGACTTATGATGAAACACAGCAGCATTTAAAACGTTATGCACTAGTAGCTTGTTTTCTATCATATTTCAAATCAATTGATTTACAGGACAGGAGAGATTCTTAGGTTTGTAATAGCCTGGATGCAACACCAGAAAAAAAATGTTGTGATTACTTCAGGCAGACTTTTCTTATTTGATTTTGTAGTTCTGACAGTCAGTGAAAGCAACACGTAGGTTCTATGGTCTCCGTAACCTACTGCCATTAAATAAACCAATTGAGCATCTTTTCTTTATATACTACTTTCAACTCTGGTCAGCTCTAGCTCAAAAAACACACAGACAATGAATTGAATGACAGAAAGACAACATAAGGTTTAGACACAAGGAAAGGCTGTGGGACTTATAAATTTCTCCTGAGGAGAGATTAATAGTATCAGGACCTTCTGGGCAATGCTTCTGCTAGAGGCAGCACATGGAAAGAGGCATTGCTGGTAGGCAGCCCTCAGGCCATTCAGGATTTATAGTATAGGTCAAACCAAACACTGTAAACACCAGGAATGTGTAACACTGGTGTCTTGGGTTTGATTAGATTCATTCCTCGTTGGGTGAGCTACTGTTTTAAGGCAAATTTTTCCCTCAGGTGGAAACCTGAAGAAAAAAGTTGGGCACAGGAGAAAGTGCATGTCCCAAAGCAAAAGAGATGATCCCAAGGTGTAAGCAGAGCACAGATACTGACACTGCAGCCTCCCAGGATGCTCCTTCTGTATGATTAGGCAAGGGACCGTGTCATGTGCTGGAGCCCTGCTGACAGGCAGTGGGATCCTACTCCACACTGTGCAGCTGGATGGAGGTCCCCACCACATCTCCCCATGGACACTGCAAGCTGAGCCATACTCCAGGCTAGGGAGGCCTGAAGGGCATCTCTTGATGGGGGGCAAAACAGTTTAAATCAACAAACCAAATTCCCTTGATACAGTAGCCATCTACCCAAAGTACAAAGCATTTATTTTTATCATCATTTTAATGCTGTTTCAATTTGTGCTGAAACCAGAAGGAACTGGCAACATGTCAGGGTGCTTTGACATGTACATTCCCTAGCAGAGGCTTCTGGGGTCCAAGGCCCTGCTAACCAGCCAAAAAGGCTGGAGTCTCCTCCATTACTGGAGCTTGAAGGTGGCCACTGGAGACCCAGACTGCCAGAGGGCCATACTGTTTCTGAGCATCTCTTGCATTTTCACACTTGCATTTTAAACCCACTGAAAAGAGGACTGATAGAGATGTGCAACATTCACACAGTTCCCCAGCCCAAATGCATCATCTCTCCACCAAGCAGCAGGGTTGGCTGATGCCCATGGCAGGGGCCAAATCCAGTCAAATTCAGACACAAAGCTCTGAAGAAACCCATGGGCCTTATACTTGAAAGTGTTCAAATGAAAAGTTCAGTCTTCTTAATTCCCAAGATTTTTTTCCTGTTCCCTCTCTGGAAATGCTCTCAGTCCATTGATATGAATCTGGACTGTCAATTTACTTCAGTAATTGCTTTGAAGTTCATTTCCAGCATCTGCAACTGTTTGTGGCAATTGCTTGCTGCTGGCCTCACAGATTATTTTTTTCCCTCCCATTCATTTTTTTATCCCCAGTTCCAGTATGAAGTCACAGTATTTGTCTCCTCCAGACTCTGCCTTTGCTCCCATCTTGTTTGTTATTATTTCACACCATCACAAATCCTGCTTTTGCATCTTGCAGGCAATGAGATTATAATGGATAACCAGCTTCTCTGCTTCGCAGACAGAACACCATTTAACTGCTCTTTTCTCTTTCCATTCTGCCATGTGGATGACACACCTTTGAAAACTCTCTAGTCTTCATGACTGTGAATAAGAGCACTCTTGCTTGAGTTTAGGATTACCATGGTGACAGGTTCATTATCTACCCTTTCGGATGCAGGTTATCCTTCTTGTCATCTGGGGCATGTATAAGTCAGCTTGTGCTGATGGTAGTTTCTGCTTTGTTGGGAAACATTTGGAAGCACAGCATCCGTGGGGTAATGGGGACAATAATGTAATTTTGTAGTAGCAAAAAACGCAGTCTGAGATCTAACTTGTAATAAATGCATTGCAGGGCAGTCAAGTGGAGGCAGTTGAGCTGCTGAGTTGAGCTGCTGGCTGTGACACAAATTGTATGGACAAGATGTTGCTTTGTCTATGCCTTAAATACTTCACATCAAAAAGACATGGTGATGGCAGGACTGTGATCTGGGTTGTAATTATTTTCATGCAAAAACACCAGCATTATCCCATTTCATATCACTTCATATTTTCTTTACTGGGCCTCCCTTTTATTCCTATGGCAACAGATTAAATGCGTTTAACATCCTCCCGTTCGGTCCATTGGGTTCATTTCACAAGAGGATCAATTGAGACACTGTGACTTACCCAAGCCCAACTTCACACCAGGGATATACAGAAGCTCTGAGCCATGTGTTAGACAGTCTGAGGATGCAAATAAGTTGTCAGCTCTTCTTTGCAGCTCTTCTGCTCTGGGTCTGTGAAAATGTCCAGCTGGTCCTCTGCTGTCTTACCACTTGCCACATATTCTGTACCATTCCCCTTCCCTGATTTGTCTTACCTCTGTGAAGTTCCTGAGATGATGTGGCAGCCCTGAAGCTCTACTGTCATGCAAATATGCATATCACAAGTCTTGATCACAAAGCAAATGAGAAAAATGCGAAGTCTTTGCTCTGAGCTTCTCTGCCACAGCAGTCCCCAGAGATGTCAGCTTACGTGTTCAGCTGGGTGGGATGTTACTGCACCAAGCAAAATGCTGAGCAACACCTCTGGAGGATTTTATTGTCAATGTTTTTTCTGTCAGGCCATTAAAGCCTGAGGTTTGTGCTCAATTTTTTCTGGACATGAAAGCAACGGTCCAAGGAATGAGAGTACTACATTGTCCTCTTATGATCCAACAGATTTTATGTCCCCATGGAGATGACTTATGTTTGCAAGACCTCATACAGTCTGAAACTGATCTCAGGCATTTCCCTCTGGCTTGTGCACCTCCTCCTCTATCCACTGCTGGTACAGTCAGCAAGTTTCCCCTTCTTATGCTTTGCCAGCTGCAGTCACAGTCTACTAGCCTGCACCAAAAAACATTGGAAAATGTTTTTTATCAGACAAGAATATGCCTTTCCCTGGATGTTATTAATCATCTTGAAGATGTTTATCCTTGCCAATTGCCTTTGTGTATTTTGCCCTTTGACTTAGGATGGTAGAAAGGAAAACTCCTCTGGGGTTGAATGAAAATAAATTGAATAAGCTTAGAGATTTTTCTTTAACAAAATCTTAACAAGATCTTGCTTTTCAAAATTTCTAAATAGTCTTTCCATTATTTGATAATTGCCATTATAGTATAGGAACTGATTAGTTGTAGAAAAATAATTATACACTCAATTAAAGCAAATGGAAATAGACTTAAAATATTGGCACCCATTCCTGATGTCCTCAATAGAAAGAATTAATTTGACCAGAATGGTTATATCACCAAAATGTTTGACTTCAGATAAAGAGCTATATTTCATTTTTTGGCATTGCAACAATGTATTTTAATGAAAGACTTGATTGTGGGGCAGTGCTGACTGGACAAAAAGCAACATTTGGGATTTGATTGCAAAAATCAATAGTTAAATATAAAACAGAAATTGATAAATGCTGAGAAAGATCATTTGGCCCTGGTTCAATATGGATAACTCAAACAGGAGTTACTGCTGCAGGGAAAGCTGGACCTCAGGATGAAGCAGGCTTTTCTTCAGACCCCATAACAGGAAACCTTTTTATTAAAAATCTTCTTGGCCCCTTCCCACAGCAGTGGTTTTATGCAGGTGTGGCTCAGGGCTGGCACAAGAGATGTTTGATGCATTATAATCTGAATAGGATAGTGTTATCCAATTAGAGTGTGCAAGAATTTAACAGAAAGAGGCCAAAGGAATATCAGCCAGACCACACACTAGCCAATTCCAGCTGCAAATATACCCAGACTGCAGGTCCAGTGTCTTAAAAGCAGCCCCTCTGACCCTGTCAAGGACCTTCAGTCAATTATGTACCAGATCAAAGGAACTGAAAAACACAAAGGAAAAGTCCTTAACTCTCTTCCATCTAATACTTGAGTTCAGCCATTATAAAGTATTATCCAGTGTCATCAATATTCCCAGTTACAGAACAGCCCAGTGCTGGGGGACAGAGCATCCTGGAGACAGCTTACCCCACAGGTTGACACACAGCAGTGATGCAGTGACGAGTGTTTCTGAGCTGCATGAGTGAAGTGACAAGTACCCATTTTAGAGCTGGTATCTTTCAAAAGAAATCAGCATAGACTCCACCACTGCAGTGCAATCCAGCCAACCCTCTGTACTCAGAAAAGCAACTTGCAGTCTGACTGCTAGGCAGAAACAGCTTAAAAAAAAGCAGTGAGGTAATATGTGGTGCTTGCCTGATGCAAACACTAGCAGTGGGGCTCACATGGAGAACCTCAACCTGTCCTCTCCTGCACAGAACTGTGGAGCAGCAGCAACAGCATTTTCTGCTTCCAGCTTGCAGTCTGCCACACAAAAAGGGGATGGTACCCATTTACCAAACATCACTATTTGCTCACGTTCTTATCTGAATAAAGCAATAAAGGGTAAGGTCCCAGGAGCAGCTTTCCTTTCACACCTCCAACCCTCCTCCCAAAGAAATAGACAAAACGTTGCACCAAGGTTCCCTTTCTATTAAGTACCTTGGCAGATTGCAGTACTATCATAGGAATATCCCTCTGCTTTTTATTCTGCTTCTGTTAGCAGCTACAGAACCACATGACAGTCCTGCACCCCTCAAACTGTTTCAGTCAACTACGTTTTAAAGGACTTTCAGAGTAATGGCTGAATTGGTCCCAGTGAATTAGCTAAGCATAAAGGACAACAGCGACCACTGCTCAAAGCACCAACAAAACAGTTGTATAATCACTACTCTCTGCACTAAAACCAGATGTTGTTTCAGCTCTAGTTTATCAGTGATTAAAATAAGTGATTGCAGAAAGCAAATAAGTGTTCAAACTTTCAACGTGTTTGGAACCTTTGATCGATTGGTTTTATTAGTTCATCACAAACACAGAAAATAACACCTGCAAATTAGAGCTACTTTGCAGTGCGCCAGCAGGAAAAATCTGCATGGATACATTAACTTATTAAAGCATTCTACTAAATGTCAAGGAGGATATCATAAAAAGCTTTTGCTTATTGAATTACTGTATTTGCTGCAGGGCATCAATGTGTTAACATTAGTGTTTTATATTAAATTCATCCTGCAATATAGTAGCTTTACCTCTAAAGCCTATTATAGCTCTATCCCCTCGGGCAGAGGCTGGAGAACTGCCATTTAATTGCCAGTGCTATAAATTAAAGGAGTGCTTGAGTCAGATGTCATCCAGAGCTTACAGAGTGGGTAGGAAATGATGGTGACAACCTTCCCCATGGCTCTCCCAGCGCTCCGAACCTAATTAATTCTGCTGATCTTTTATGTACATCTGCATTTGCACTGTATTTAAATTAAATACAGCTATGTGCACTGGGCTTGGCAAAGCCTGGGTAGCTAGGAATTGAAAAGCACGAAGGACAAACAGTGATTCTCTTTTCTTGCTATTGTTGAGCATGTTGTGGGGGGAAAGGTAAGCCTAATAGCTTACGGAGTGCTACAATTCCCCCAAGTGTTAAGAATCATGTTGCAACCCAAAACAGATAATAATTTCTAGGATATACTTAAAGACATGATTACCCAGCACATGAAAATCAAAATCCTAATTGAAGGAAGAAGTAAAATAAATCACATTCCCTACCAAAGGCAGAAATAATCCTGGAATGGCAGCACTGTTCCTCATGTTTGTTAAGCACAGATAATAGTGACAAGCTGAAGGTATTGAGCAGAGCCCATCAGTTCATCCACAGAAACTAGTACATTCATATTCAGCTGCCTGCTCATATGATTTGAGATGTTTTCTTTCTTTTTTCACCAACATCTTCTATCAAAAAGTGAAAGAAGGCACAGTCTAGTCACTGCAGCCCCAATTTTGTATTTACAGATAACGGACTGGCAGAGTTAATAAACACAGCATTTCCACTGCAGATGTCACCTTACCTTTCCCTTCTCACTTGAAATCCTGTCATAATATGAACTTCTTCCCTTGTGTTTCTTAAAAAAAATACAGTTTTAATCTATCAGGGTACTCAAGTTGCAAACCTATGGAGAGAAATCAACATTTGCCAGTGATGAGTGTTGATCCTTGATTCGGGTGTCTGATCCCAAAACCATTTGCTTCATGACAAAATCAGATAATATGACAGCAACTAAGTGGGAAACCACAGTCACCTACCATCCTTTTATTTGTTATTTCTGTGTTTTTTGTGCTGGTGGCCCAGTTCACCACAGGAGCTGTGTTCCAGCAAGACTGAAGGTTCCCTTTGAGCAGGTTGATTTATGCTGAGAGAGTGTTACTACTGAGACTAATTAAAGCAATTTGCCTTTTATTTCCTGATTTGATAATTACAAATTTATTTTCATGGGGCAAATGCAAGATTTAAGACCTTCCTTCTATTCAAGTTCACCCTAGGCCACTGTGCTGGTTTTGGCTGGGGTAGAGTTAATTTTCTTCATAGCAGCTGGTATGTGGCTACGGTTTGGATTTGTGCTGGAAACAGTGTTGATAATCCAGGGACACTTCGGTAGTAGTAGTAGTTGTTATTATTACTACTATTACTATTTTATTTCAATTATTAAACTGTTCTTATATCAACCCATGAGTTTTTCATTTTTACCCTTCTAATTCTCTCATCCCACTGCAGGGGGGAGGAGCAAGTGGCTCTGTGGTGCTTATTTGCTGGCTGGGGTTAAACTGCAACAGCTACTTGGTGAAAACAGTCATAAATCAACATTAAAAAAAATAATCTGAATTGTTCTGATAAGCAGTGACAAATTATACAGAAACACTTGAAATTCAGTGTGGCTGGGAGAAAGCTGCCTACACTTCCTACTGGGTTTGTGGGAAATGGATGCAAAATAGAAGCTGAATATGTGCACATTAACATGGACACAAAAATAAAACCTGTAATACATTTTAATAAAGTTGCATGGGAAAAAAAACCCCAACTATTGAACTAAACTCATGTAAGTGTTAAAGGTTGTATCTACAGAAGGATTTGGTCACTGCCACACTTCTCTTTGCCACATATAAATACGAGGCACCTGCAGACAAGAGGGGCAAACACAGCCCTGAGCTTGGGGGAGGAGGTAGAGGAGACTCCAAGGGACCCCCATGAGCCAGCACCTGAGGCACGGGGTGGCTAAAGTGCCTTGAGTGAGGTATGTGCAGGAGATCAGGTATCACAACCTGCAGCCCCAAAGTAGACCAAGACAGACATGACATTCCCAGTGGAAAAACAGCTCAGCAATTAAGGTGATAGAGACCAGAGACCATGTCTGAGAGATTCAGACCCTCAGTTTCCCTCACAGGGACAGCTCCAGCCACTGCTCTGGGATAGTCCAGATGAAGCACAATGGTGCTCCAGTTATCTGGAGTGCCCAAGAGCTGTTGTTCCATGGCTGATACATCTGTAGTTGCACTGGAAAATACACAAGTTTGCAAAAAATAAAAAGCAAGCATTTTTTATACAGCCAAGATTAACAATTAGGGATGGCTTTGCTGATGCTTGCACCTTTTGATAGGCAGGGTAAGGTAGCCCATGGCCAATTCTTCATTTCACCAATCCTAGGACAAAAAAAACATCTCCCAGTTTTCTCATAATTTTTTAAAGCTTGCCAAGGGAGTATTTGATTTTCTGTGGTAGAACATCCTAAATGACCTTCAGTTCATTCATGGCAGCGTATTCTTTACTCTGCTTGTTTTAAGAGTGCAATGGTATAATCAGTACAAAAAGTCACTGAGTAATATGGGCTGTTTCCAAATGTAGCAAACTAAACAACACAATAATTAAAACCAAGATGCAAACAAAAAGGAAAAGGCTCTAGTTTCATTCAGTAATTCAGAAACAGAAATTACATTTCTTTCAGCAAGAAAGCTGACCCAGAGAAACTAGGAAAAGATGAGGGAACCCTGTCCTTCATGAGTCTGGAAAAGCTTACAGTGTCTCAAAGTGTGCAAAGGTACTGCAAGCCTCATTTTTTCCATAACAACTAGAGGATATGAATCATGGTAAATCAATGGTGCAGACAGTAAGAAAATTGAAGTAGTTGCACTGTACTAAAGAGAAAGATTTCTGCATCTCCTAGACAGAAAGGACAATGATTTCTTGTAATAGACATATTACAAATACTAATATAAAA
Organism: Chaetura pelagica; assembly: GCF_000747805.2. NCBI lineage: Eukaryota > Metazoa > Chordata > Aves > Apodiformes > Apodidae > Chaetura > Chaetura pelagica. Next base: position 3,730,953 of record NW_009953505.1, on the reverse strand, counting down.
GTGCAGACTGTGTGAGAAATCAGTAGAAAAATATCCACACTTTTTGGCTGTATCAATCAAAGCCAAAGTCTAAGCTCCAGCAAACTAGAAGATGCTGATAAAGCAGAGGTGCCAGAAGGATGCTGAGTGGAGCAACATCCACTGAGTAGGGTTAGCTGGGACAGAGTTTTCTGAAAGTTAACTGAGATGTCACTGCTGCTCAGTTGTGGACAAATGCATTTTGCCTAGCAAGTTCTGATCTAAGTTTTGCTGGCTGCTTTCTTGTAGGAGCTGGCACGGCTCACTCAAGCAAGCTCTGAGCTTGTGCATTGCCAAGATTCACTGTAGTTTACATCCCTTGCAGTCCTTCAGCCACCAAAAGCAGGCATCAGCAGTCTGGTCACCAGCATTTCCCAGCACTGTAGACACTGCAGGGTGTCCCATTGCTGACCAGCTGCAGCTCCTGAGGGCTCTGGCCCCATCCGAGGCCCAACACCACATCTGCTGAGCCCATGTAAATGTTTTGAGCACACTGGGGAAAATTACTCTAAATTTCTGGGAACTACCCCCTAAAAAAACATGAACACTGTTTTTAGGCTCCGAAGCAGCCTTTGGTATCCCTGATATATTTGTGCATGGTAGGAGAGGAGCTAATGTGGAGTAAAACCTGTCATCTGCATCTCGGCCAAGAGGGAGCAGGAGGGAATCTGAAGAGAGGAGATGGGCCCTGCTTCTCTGCTCTGGCTCAAAACCAGGGCAGCCCACACCTGAGGGCAAAACAGCTTTTATAGGCATGAATGTCTACATATGTCTGCAAACATGCACACAAATGGGATTTTGCTTACAGGACAAAAGTTGTGTTTCTCTTCATGGAGAAGTGTTCTTCCACAAATAACACTGTTAGTCTTCATTTATTATTCACCATTTACTTATTTAAAACTTTCAATTCTCTAGTCAGGGAATAGAAACACTGTGATTTGCCAGCTACATCACCTGAATAGTGAATGCTTGAGGTTTACCAGCCATCAGCAGATTCCTCTCAACTATCTAGCAGCCACTTACAAATACCAGCCACATGTGAAGAAATCCCTGCTGATTCAAACCTATTTTCAAATAGAAACTGGAACATTATTCAGATTATGTGTTCCCAATAAATAATTTGGTCAGCTCTTGCACCGGGCAAAAACCAGAAGCCAGTCCTAAGAAGTCATCAGAAGGTAAAAGTACTGTAGAAACCTCATTTTTTTTGAAGAATCACTGCAAATAAGATGAAGCAACAAAAGAGATATTGGGTAGCCAAAAGATATTGCTACTTGCTGAAAGGTATTTCATTAACCAGCAACAATGATTTGCAATTCTATAGCATTTCTCACAAAATAACCACCCTGAAGAATTTCAATGAGCTGCTTCTTTGGGCTGACCAGCAAAGAAAAATGATTAACAACTAACTCAGTGCTGCTGTATCAATCAAAAGAAAGGGACCCAGCTGGCAGAAGGAAGCTTAACTTCTGATGAGAGAAATGCCAGAGTTGGAACCTGTATTAACATTTTATTGTGGTTAGCTAGACAGGGTAACTGAGAGACTACACAACTGAATACACCATAGCCCATTCTCTACCTTTGCTGCCTTTCTTCACCACCTATAAAAGTACAAAGCATACAAGCCTGAAAGTACAAGTAAAAATTACTATCTTTTGCAGTAAAAGCATTCCAAACAAATCATCACCAAGGAAATTTTCACTGCTGTCCTCACTAGAGAGCAATGAACTTTTCCAGAAGTTTTCTAGAGACTGAACAAAACCAGCCTGGAAGATGTTCAGAAGTCATCTAGCTCGTCACAATGCACAAGGCAGGATCAGCTTAACTCTGCCAGCCTGGCATATGCTTGGCTGTTCTTAAAAGCCTCCAGTGATGAAGAAACCCCAGGCTCCCCAGCAGTCTACTCCAGAGCTCAGCTAGCCACACCGTTAGCAAATGTAGCCTAATGTTTAACTTAAATCTCCCTTGTTGGAATTTAAGCCAATTACTTCATCTTTGTAATGGGTATGGAGAACATTTGCCTGCCTGCTGTGCAATTCTGTTTTACATATTTGAAGATTATTGTGTTTCACTTCAGTAACTTCTCTAATTCCTTCCACCCAACCCAGTTCTTTCAGTACTCCCTCTGAGTCCATGACTTTAGGTTTCAGGCATTTCTGTATTTCTCCTTTGATTTTTTTCCAGTTGGTCTGCCTTGAACTTGTAGAAGTATCTGAAGGACATGATGCTGCAACAGACATCTCAGTGAGGAAGGTTTTGTTGCACGTGCCATATGGTATTCTGTTCATAGGCCATAGTGTGGTGTGTGCAATTTTGTTGTACTTTCAACAAGGCAATGGTCTTGACTCATATTTCAATTAAGGTGCAGCTAGAGCAGAATTTATTTATTTATTTATCTATCTGTCTACTGCAAGAATGCAGCTGAGCAACTTCCTTGGCAGCTTGCTTTTGCACATGTGATCATTCTTACCTGTTTGTGGAGAGCAATCCAGATGTATATCAATAGAGCTAAGCATATAAATCCTAGCCTCCCTCTCTCAGTGTAAGCAGGTGACATTATAGGACTTTCTTGTGAGAGACATCTAAACAGCCATCATTAGAGGAACCCTTTAAGCACAGGCAATCAGACAAACTGGAACATTCAGGCTATGGAGCTTGTCTGTAGCCTCGCACTCAAGTATTCACTGAGAGAGCTGGAAGTCTGCTTTAAAAATGGAAGGTTCAGGCTGGCATGCAACTGACATCACAATACACCAGCCAGTGAAAAAGAGAAGAAAAAATTTCAGGAAAATATGATGATTCAACCACGTAAACTGATGGAAGAGCAGGAAGGTTCAGCTCATCTCAGTCAAGCTCAAAAACAGCCAAAATTGGAGCATTCCCTAGAGTTACTTGAAAATAACCAGTAATTATTTTAAGTTTACAAGTGTACATTCTCAATGTCCATTCCCTAAAATGGCAATTTTTAGACAAGATAAAACACAGAGTGAATGCACAGAGCATTTTCCATGGTAATAAAGTCTTAGCTCAGTCAGCCTATTTTAGAGAAAAAAGCGTTTGCCAATGCTCTCACACTTCCAGTTCTGTCCTGGAGGAGTGTATTAACAAATTCTCTCACGTAGTCCCAGCAAACAATTCTGATCTCGATTTTTTTGCAGAGGTGTCATTACAGTCCTGGGAGTGAGCTGCTGATGCCCTCAAGTGCTGTTTGCAGTGGTAGTGCCAGGGCACTGCAGGAACGATTTGTGTCTCATTGTTCAGAGTGTAGTGAGTGATGCAGAGTAATGAGACATGACACTGAATAAATTGATGAAATGAGATACAACAGAAAGTGTGGGACTGAGGACTCCTCTCCTACAGAGGAGACCTTTGTGTTGGTTAATCTGAACCTGTAATTTAATTAGATTTACATGCAATGACAGCAGGGCATGAGGCTTTAATGCGCAGTCAATCTTTGAGCTACTTTCTGCGAAACACAGTTCTCACAAGATGAAATAAAATACTGTACAGAAGTCTTTCATGTGGGGCCTGCTGCAAGTTCTCAAATTAGGCTTTTTTTTACTATTATATATACTGTTCCTAATGACTACAGGACCTCACTCTGCCAAGTAGCAGAGGAGAACCCTCATCTTAGGGACCATCTTGATTTGTCAGAGGCACAGAAATAAAGGATTGCATTTAATCCAACCATTGCAGAGTGTAAAATTAGACACTGGCATCCGGGTTCAGAAGAGCGATGAACAACTGCACCTGTGCACCAGCCAGCATAGCCAGGCCCTGGGAGAGCAGGCACAGTGGCTGCCCATGCTGGAATCACAGGCTGCCAGCAGCTACCAAAGGCAGCCATGCCTATGAGGCCGACTGAAACACTTATCTCTGGTTTTGAACTCCAAGCTCAAAATGGCTCAGAGATGGCTCACACGGGGTCACACAGTACCTGCCACACCTGAGTAACAGGTCAGGAACTGATAATTTGACACATATTCATCCTCTCCCCTCCTTTTTTCCCTGATCACCCAAAGATGAGGTGGCTAAACACTACTGTGAATCATCTTACTTCTTTTTAAAGAAAGGTTTTAAAAGATGAATGTGAATCACCTCACATTTTTGTGCACAACAAACATACATCCCCACTGCACTGGTGGGCACTTCAAGTAGCTCTGAAGCTGCCCACAGCTGTCATCCCCTGCTACCTTCTGGAGCTGAACTGCAGCACCTGGAGGCTCAGCAGATGTGGCACCATGACTGCAGAGTGGTGAGTAAAAGGAGATGCAAAGAAGCAACACCAAATTACCATAGTATCTTGACTGCAGTAACAACAGAGATGTCCTACTTCATTGATTTTGAAACCAAAACTAAAAAACAAGCAACGACATTCTTCTGATGCAGGGCAGAAAAAGAGCTTGCTTCCATTTTTCTCCCCTGCTATTGTTCATTTATGGTCCGGGTCAGGTCCAGACCTAATATACTACAGTGCCATATTAACAGTAT
>NW_009953505.1:3682897-3726391 GCF_000747805.2 Chaetura pelagica | reverse complement strand
TTGGCTGTGAGAAGAGGTGGAAAAGAACGAGATGCATGAAAACAGTGAGGAAAAAAAGGACAAAACCAAACACGACTGAGGTAGAGAGATCCTGGGACAAGAAGGTGCGGGGAAAAACATCAAGAAAATGTCTTTACCACCACATGGGAAGTGATTACTTCCAGTGTGTAGTTTCCTTCCTTACAATGAAAGTGAGCACAAAGTCTGCACACGAATCCAAACAGTCATGGAGTGTTTGGATTTGAGGTTTTAGATTGGATCTGTTCTTCACTTGCTTCTTACATTGCTCTTGGAACAACTGAGCTGATTCTGACAGGCTGGAATTTGGTCTTGCTGCTTTGATCTTGTCAGCTCACACCTTTCAAACCTTCATGGACAAGTGCCTGTTTTCTCTACTAAGACACCTTGTATGCAAAGCTTGTAGCAAAGTGCAATTCCTCTGGAGCAGAACCAGTTTGCAGAAATGTGTCAGCAGGCAAGATGCACAGCTCTCACATTATCCCAGTAAAGCTCCTTTCTGAACTCTGACACAGATTTCACATGAACCAACACATAAGAATACAACAGCCTCAACCCTGGCTTTTCCCATCACAAAGCAGGGCAAGCAAATTGCCCTTTTAATCTTGTATTGGTGCCCATTTCTGCAGCGATCAAGCAATTTTTTTCCTTCTTTTCTGAATTATCTTCAATTTATACTGAGTTTCTGCTCTTACAGATCCCTGGCCTTCGTATGTACTACTCAGCGTCTGTTAAGTTTTATTTTAACTTGATTCTCTGCTCAAATTTCCAGGTCTAGCTCTTGTGGTAGCATTTAATATCTGCATTTATTCTCTGGTCCTAATAACACTGCTACTTTCATTCTCATGCAGCTTCCTCCTTCTTCAAAATAGTGAATTTGGATCCAATAAAATCCCATACAATCCTCTCAATATACTTAATCCACTTAGATTCATTAGAGCACACATTTTTATTTTCATATTTTGTTGTCCTGGTTGGGTCTAACAGACAACAATGAACCAGACACGTGGCCACTCAGAGCCACCCCCTCCCTGTGCCATGAGGAGGACAAAGACCAACTAGAAGCTCGTGGGTTGAGACAAAGGGCACGGAGGGTTCTTCACTGATTGTGTTCACGGGCTAAACAGACTCAACCTGGGGAAAAACTATCAATTTAATTTATCACTAATCAAATGTAAACAGGGTACAGACCAGAGCTTACATATGTTACCCCCACCCCTCCCTTCTTCCAAGGCCCAAATTATTTTGTTCCCGGTTTCTCTCCCTCCTTGCCCCCAGCAGCACAGGGGGACAGGGGATGGGGTTTAGAGTCAGTTCAGTCTGTTGTTTCCTGCTGCTCCTTCCTCCTCAGGAAGAAGGATTACTTATAGTCCTCCCCTGATTCCCCACAGGGTCCCTCCCATGGGAGAGAGTCTCATAATCCTCTCCAACATGGGTCACTCCCCACGAGTGTGGCCTTCCCACAGAGTCACGGGCTGCTTTGGGAACAGTCACCTTCCCTTGTGCAGCATCTTCCACGGCTGCAGATCCAAGCCCATTCACTGCATTCACCCCTTCTGGCTTCAGAGGATGCTCCACTCTGTTTCTCCTCCATGGGGTAGACAGGGACAGCCTGCATTCTTGGCATGGGCAGCAGAGGAACCTCTGCTCAGGCACCTCCTCCCCTTTCCTCCTCACCAACCCCAGGCTCTCAGCTCAGGCACTTCTCTCACCTCTGCTCTCACCTCGGCTCTTTTCCTCCCCTTCCACTCTCAGGTCTTATATCAATTATTTCATACGTTAATCTCAAAGGTGTATTCATTATCTCTCTAATGGCTCAGCCTTGGCCAAATCAATGAAGGGAGCTTTTCAGCTTCTTACAGGAGCCACTCCTGGGTCCCCTCCCCAACTACCAAAAACCCACCAAACCAGCACATATGTCATAATCTTCATAATAAAGATAATTCAAGCTACTTGTTAACTACAAAAAATCCAGAACATACTGCATGAAATATGCATGCAAATATATTGCATTTATTGCTCATTTATTCACTAATTTTAAAACTATTAAAAAAACAAAACAAAAAAAACAAGCTGAGATTGTAAGACTTGTGCATTGTAAATCCAGGTTACTAATTGTTCATAGGTCTATTATTGTCTAAATGGCTCATGAAAGTTAATTAAGTTCCCATTTTCTGCCGGGTCTGGTTTTATCACCAAACAAGAGAGATCTAATTAGCATAGAGTAAGATGGATTCAATAATTTAGGAAGAATGTCATAACAGATTTGGATCATCCACGTTGCTATACCACACCCCTCACCACAGTTTCTAAGCACATCAGTAAAAGCATCTGTTCATTCATGTTTAAATCTCAAAATGCAAATATGTCAGGATCCTCATTGACGTTAATGTGAGCTTGCAGCTCTGTAATGAAGAATCACAGAACTAGCAATTGCAGAAAAAGTCTCTGCACAAGCCAGAACACTTGAGCACATGTGCAACAGAGTCTTAAAAAAGCCAAGTACGTGATGCAAATGACAAAACAAAAAGGGGAAAAAAACCAATTGGAAACCTAATGGCAAACAGACTTAATCAAGAGCCAATGTAGCATTATGGAACATATGGTGGAATCCTTCATTTCAAGCAAATTGGGAAGCATCCAGGCACCTTGATGTACTCTGTGAGTATCTGTCGCTCAGAGATGTTCTGTAGTGCACTTGACAAGGGTCAGCTCAAGGTCTGCTCAGTCCAGCTCATGTCTGCACCAACGACACCCTGTTTCCTTTGCCTGTGTGGCACCTCCCCTCTGCCCCAGCCAGGTGGCAGGGGAATTACCTGTTCCAGCAGCATGTCCCCAGACCTCCTGGGGTAGGAGGAGCAGAGATGGTGGCAGGGGCAGCTCATGCTCAGGGACTGAAAGCCCACGAGGCAGAAGATAGGAAGGAGCACACTGGGTTTGGAGAGGGAGATGTTTCTGTGGCCCTGCTCTTTGGTGTCAGAGAAATAACATTTCATCTCTTAAATAATATGTTCTGTTAATACATTAATATATTCTGTTAATATGCTATATAAATATAGTTCAGCATCTTTGCTTTAAAATAACAAAGCTACTTTGAATGGCTGTGAGGCTTGGCCAGACCAAGACTTTTCCATCCTTCCCCATAGATCTTCATCCTTCGTTCTGGCCCACACAGGAACTGGACATCAAAAGAAGGCAGAAGTTCAAAACCTAGCAGCTCTCTGGGGGAATCTAACAGACATCCAGCAGTGAGCAAAATGAACTTTCCACAATTTAATGAATAGGAGATATCAGGAAGGGATTATATATGCATTCAGAGTGCTTTATTATCCTGAAGATACTCTTTTTTCGAAGTGCAGTGGACCTGAACTACAAATACAAGGCTTTAGTGATGTTATTTGGTTGCATTTCTACTGTTGGTGCTCTTGATGGACAAGAATTCCATATTTGAATGTAAGCTTGACCTACAGAGTTAATAATGGGTTGATATGCATGAGACTGCAACTCTGGGATGAGCTGAAGGAGAACTGCCTGGATCCACTACTGCCTGCACTGTTCAGAGACCAAGACACCACAAAGCACAATAACCCAGAAAAAGAACCATGGGCTGTGTATGAATCACCCTCTGGATCATTGCAATTATAGGCCTCAGTGTTGCAGAGAACAAAAATTAGCTAAATGTTATCATCAGTTCAGTAAATAAACAGCCAAAACACCAGTGCAAGAGCCTCAGCTCTCTCCACCTATAAAATGCTGCTCCAGAGAAATATCAAAGAGTAAGTGTAAAAATAACTGAGCAATATTCTGCTGAGCTCACTCACTCATATTGCTCCAGCACAGCAAAAAAAAAAGAAAGAAGTCTGTTTGCAAAGCCTACCACATGCTGCACAGAAGCCTACAGGAAGTGATTTGCTTGTAACTGGAACCTAGCACAGCAATTCCAGCTTCTTAGCTGGATTTAGACAGCAACACAATTTAGGTTCAAGCACAGCAAATGTGTTGTGCAATATCAGGAAAAAGGTTAAACCTTCATTTTTTTTTCATTTAGACAAATGTTCAGGTGCTTTTCTGTGCTGTCTCAAGAACTGGTTACAAAATGGAGCAAAGGTTTGCCAACTGGCTTTTCAGCCAGTCCAGCTGAGGCAGAAATAACTTGACTGTACACTTTCCCTCTCTATTTTAGCACATCAAATTCTGTTTGTGCCTAGAAGCAAAAATGAAAACCACTGGGGAAGATATAAGTCTGTGACTTTTTCTCATCTGTTTGTAGGTTCAGCCTGATTTCAGAATTCTGAGGTGGTGGGATTTATTTTGTTTGAATCTGCCTTAATCTCTGTAACACTTCTGGTTATTTTGTAGGAAGATTCAGAGATCTGATGCTTATTTATATTTTTCCTCTCTTATATGAAAACAAGAGAGTTCTTAATGACCATAAAGTGCCCTTCCAGACAGAATGTAATAAAGACATGTCTCTTTCTGGAAAAGAGACACTTGTCCCTTTTCACTTATCTAAATGGCCTGGCTAACATTTGCCTTCACCAAGTACTAGTTGCTCACAGTTGACTCTCTTTTCATTTCTCTCTAAAAATTCTGGGTCAATGTGCTCTCCACAGCTTGGCTGCTATTTTAGTGCCAGGTCCAGTGGACATGTTATGTCAATACAGTGATATTTGCAGTGTGCTCTCTGTGCATATGTTTTACAGAACAATTTGATACTGATTGCATTAGTTAGGCCTCTGTGCCTTATGAATGTTTTATTCTCCATGTCCCACCAAGTGACTGGATTACAGAATGAATGCATACAGTGATATTTTTTGTTATATTTTTTTGCATTTCATTTTTATGTTAATAAAGGGGAGGAACGGTGCACTGACTAAAACATTTAAAAAGTGGATTTTGTAGAAGTGCTTTCAATTCTTAGCATTGCCAAAAACATTCTGTGGTTTTATCTGCCCTGCCCAAGAGCATGCAGAGGTCATTGACTTATTTGTCTTTGATCAAGCTAATTCCTAAAGCAAGCTGACCCAGAACAACAAGAGTGCTCTCCTTGCAGTCCATTGCTGCTGCATCATGCTGTGCTGAGCAGCTGAAGGTGCCAGATGCAGTAATGTCCTGTATGACCTGTCACACTTTCTCTGAGTCAGCCCAGATTCACACAGGTCCTTATTCACAAGTAAAGAAACTGTCACAGGTTGGCCAGAGAGGTTGTGGAACATCCATCTTTGAAGATGTTCACAAGCCATCTGACCTGGTGCTGGACAACTGGCTCTAGGTGCTTGAGAAGGGGGCTGGACCAGATAACCTTTAGAGGTCCCTTCAACCTCAACCACTCTATGATTCAATGAGCCACTAGGCATCTATATTAGGGTGAAGGCAACCCCTCTCCAGGCTCTGTGTTCTGGAGCTCCATCAACCATAACAGAAGCTTAGACACCTTGCAGATGTATCAACGTCTGAAACCATGTGTTTGAATCCAGGGCTGAAACTCATCTCATGTATCTGAGTTCCATGTCAGTAAGATTATGACAATGCACTGTCCCTCTCAGATAGAAGTTTTGCTAAATGAAAATTCTTGGTATTGGAAGAGTTGTATCATTACTGCTTAAGGAGTTTGTAGTATTTATCATACAATGACTGACAGCTGAGGAAGTCCCATAATTTTTACCTAATTTTAAAAAATTGAGGAGGACAATTCATCAAATACACACATACAAAACCAACATATATGGATGCAAACTGGAGCATAGGAGGTTCCATGTGAATATCAGGAAGAACTTCTTTACTGTGAGGGTGACAGAGCCCTGGAACAGGCCCCCCAGAGAGGTTGTGGAGTCTCCTTCACTGGAGACATTCAAAACCCGCCTGGACACATTTCTGTGTGATATGCTCTGGGTGACCCTGCTCTGGCAGGGTGGTTGGACTGGATGACCTTTTGAGGTCCCTTCCAACCCCTAGGATTCTGTGATTCTTTCTTTATATGTATTTGTGTAACATGGAATAGGTTGTAATTTTACCTCTACAGTGTCATTTAGAAAGGGTCAGGAAAAACTGAATCTTATATAAAACCAGACAGGGGTGCCTAATGGGGACAAGTCACACTTGAGCCCTTGGCTGAGAGAGAACAAAGTCAATGGGAAGCTTCGAAATGCAGCTTTTTATTTCTTAACAAATGTTTAATTTTAAATGACAAGATCAGTGTGTAGCCTGGGCAATCCTTGCGTCAGCAGCACTATCTCCTTTTATATTTTACATCTGACAAAAGATAAGGCTTCTCCAAAGATTAATATTGCTCTGTTAATTAGCTAATATATGAGCAGATGTTAACTGCTTCAGAAGTGCCAAACATTTCTGTTGTTATTCACTGCAGAGTCAGATGCTTCTAGACTTTTTTTTTTTTTTTTTTTTTTCCAGAGCAGTGAGCTTGGTTTAAAAGCTTAGGGACACAATTGTCAGTCTTGAGCTGCAACTGTGTGGTTAAATCTTCATACCAGGTTTCAAAACCTGCCTGCAAGGCAGTGTTGGATTCTGCCACTTCTGTGTGTGTGAAGAAAGGCAGCATTCACAGAGCAGCACACCATGGACCACAGCTAATTAACACTGCCTCATTTATCTCATCTAGCTGAGGAGAGGGACTGATTCCTGTCAGATTTTCAAATGATGTCCTATAGCTACAAGTCATCAATAGGGGACTAGAGACAGTGTTTGAAAGGCTGTGTCTGATATAAGCTGAAGTCCCAGAGCCAAACGCCAGTTACAGGAAAATTAAGATCTGAAGCTGACTGAGCAGATGAAAAGAGTAAAACTGCAAGCATCACGCTAACAAGGCTGCATTTTGTAAACTGCTGTCAGTTTGGCCTGAAAGGATTAGGGCTGAATCCTCACTTCAAGGGATGCCAGTAACACAGAGCTCCATTTTGTTGGATGATTTCTGGAGAAAGTCTTTGCCTCTAATCAAGCACCGCTGTAAACAGCAGTCTCTGACCTACTGCTTCTGCAGTTAGAATACAAATCTGCACATGCAGATCTGAAGTGCCATGTGATGTTTAATTTCCCATTCATTTATAAAATATTCTGCACAACAAAAAAGAAAGGGTATAAAAGACCAAGCAGGGAAGAACCTAGCACAAAGCAATCTATTACAAACCTCTCACCCCTTGACTTCTGTTTATACTGCTGAAGGAAGAAATGTTACACATTAATTTTGATAGGCAACCACCCAAATTGTTCCACAAAGTTTTAAATTCTAGTGCAGAGAAGCTTTGAAATCAATGTAAGTCCTGCTGCTCTACTCCCATAGGCTGTCCTCTTGCTGCATGTGACAGGCTAAGTAGCACTGGGTGTATAGAGGTTGAGACCCGCCGTTAGAAGTTTATTTTAAAAGTACATCAGGGTTAGCATTGTGAGATGAGTGGGGTCTCTTTCCAAAAAAAGAGAGATAAAGCTGAGGTTCAAACAAAACTCTTCTCTTTCTTAAAGATGCTGTATCACTCTGTGGTAGTTGCACTGCCCAGAATCCCAAAGGGGTTTGTGAATTCTGCCTAATAATGTTTTTCCTTTGGAGCTTCGTAAATTGTCCTGTGTGATTTTGTACAACTCCTCTTTCTAATTAAAAAATTGGTTGCATGTCCCTGCTGTCCCTGTATCTTTGAAACACTTGGGCATCTTCTGAAGAAAAAAAATATTTTTACAAGCAACCACCCAACATGTGATTTGTAAATCCATAACATCAACAAGTCCATGATCCATACAGCCTACAATAGATGTATATGTTAATGATTTGGGGATTAGTTCATTCCCAGTCCTAGAAACACTCTTGAACACAACTGAATATAAGGAAATTCCATTTATTGAGCCCCTAGATGACCTTCTCTTGGATTTCTTACCAGATAAGCCAACCCTCTCTAACCAAGGAAAAAAAAAAGGAAAGAAAAAAAAATAAATTCCCAAAATAAATAATTTCCCAAGCTTTTTCAAGAACATTTCAGGAACTGGTATCAACAAGTCTATAATCCCTATCACAAAATGAGAAAAACACGAACAAACAAACCAAAAACAAACCAAAGGAAAAAAAAATCAGATCACACTCAACCAGATGTCACTTCCGGAGAGCTAAAAATCTAAGTCTGCATCTGACTCCCCTGGCTCACAAAGCAGCTGCCAAATTGAATCCCAGATGCTGGCCTAGATGCAGCACAACAACGAACAGAAATTAATGGGGGCCCGTCAACTCTCAATCAAGATTTTCTCTAATCTGCCATCAATCACAGAATATCACTATTATCTCAATTGCCAATATGCTCTGGAAATCCTAAAGCTGCATCCAGAGATTTTCAAGTGTTTTTTTTTATCCTGCTACAATATTGAGCTGCTGCAATATACGGAAGATGAATGACCCTTTTTTAGCTCTTCCTAACAACATTTTTCTTCTGACCTACAGCCAGCAAAAGTAAGATCATGCTCAGCATAACTTTTTTTTTTTTCTCCTTTTTATGAATTTGTAATGGTTTGTAAAAATGTGACCCAGATGAGTATTTGAAATGCATAGTGCATCAGTGTTCAGGAAAGCTCAGTGCAACACTGTTCAAGATCCCAAGATAGTCTCATAATTTTTTATGAAGCAAACCTCAAATTAATGAAATCTTGAGATACATCCTGGCTTTCCTAAAACACAGAACATACCCCAGTCTGCCACGAGGCTAGGGAAGAGAAAGGTATTTGGTAATCAATATTTTTTGTAACATCTGTATTAATAAAAGTCAGGCTTTAACCTAAACTTCTGGGATTTCTTTTATGTTATGGTAGAACCAACTGCATTAGCTACCAACAGAACCCATAAGACAAGTCAGTTCTTGTTCTCAAGGCATTAGAAAAGTTTCCTTTTTAAATAAACTTTGGAATTATTACTCTGTAACAACTTGCAGCGTGTGAAGCTACTGGGAATCTGCTGCTGGAGGCTGAGATCACTGTCAGGAGCACAAGGCATTGAGTTGTGCTGGCTGCTTATTTATTTCCCAGTAGAATTTAATCTTTAAAGCTCTCTTTTGCCAAACACCTGCACATCCAAACAACTACTTTAATGCTATCTTCCCACATTCCCACAACAGTCAGAGCTCCCTCAGCCTCACCTTTCTAAACCTGAATGGAGCTGGAAATATTCCCTGACTGGGGCACAAAATCTCAGGTAAACTTCACAAAAGAATAAACAACAATATAAATAACAATAAACAGCAACACAACAACAGTAACAAAAACTCCTGATGGATGCCTGGAATAAACTGGAACAGCATCTATCCTGACCTTTAATTTTTTATATATATCATGTTGCTCCTGAACTTTCAATCCTAGAGAGTTAAATCCAGTCCTGATCAGACAGCCCAGGTATTAGATTAACTGACCTAAGCTCTCAGAAATAGCACTGGCCATGTGCTACAGAGACATGGTCTGGTTCCACCTCACTGCTTTTTCAGAAATTATTCCTTGAGGTCACCTGGACTTTTTTCACAGAGCCAGCTGGCTCCTTCTTGCTTCAGGGCCTCCCAAGCCCTTCTGAATGAGCCACTGCTCATGGTGCTCCAGCATTCCTCACTGGGGCCACTGGGGTGGGGTATCACTGTCATATCAGCATCCCAAAATAATCCTCCCCTTCCTCTTCTGTCATCACTCAGAGCAAATGCCCAAGAACCACTGTTCTTCCCCTGGGGAATCATACTGCTCTTACCCAAAGCTGTCTCTTTGTGCAAAAGATCTCCCCAAATGTCTCCAAGTCAATAACTAGAAAAACTGGTGTTTTCAGCAAAACTTTAGCAAGAACTCAAAATCATTAGTTAGTTCTTCTGCAAACCTTACCCTAATCGTTGGAAATCAGTCATCCCTGTTACACTTCTATTTTTAAATTGAGCACTGCTAGAAAATGTTCCAAATCACTGGAATTAAATCACTTTGACTGAACCACAATTGTTACTGTGGTTCCTGCCTCAGTTTTGCTTCAGGTCATCTAGCAGCCTCCCAGATATTCCCCAGCAAGGCACAAGAGACAGCAAGGCTAAGAAGTACAGTCAGCAACAGGCCACTCTCTGCTGGAGGGATGAGAATGTAATGCCATGGAGGCTGCCCACCCTCTGTTGGAAACAGTCCCAGGCATGTTTCATTTCATAGAATCATAGAATGGTTTGGGTTGGAAGGGACCTTAAGGATCATTGAGTTCCAGCTCTGCATGCTCAGAGCCCCATGCAACCTGGCCTTCAACAGCTCTAGGGATGGAGCTTCCACAACTTCTCTGGGCAGCCTGATCCAGTGTCTCAGCACCCTCACGCTAAAGAATTTCCTCCTGATCTCAATCCTAAAGCTCCCTTCCTTCAGTTTAAAACCATTAGCCCTTGTCCTTTCACTTCAAGCCCTTGTAAAAGGTGCCTCCCCAGCTTTCCTTGTAGGGCCCCTTCAGACACTGAAAGGCTGCTATGAGGTCCCCCTGGAGCCTAACACAGACATAGCCCCAGTCTCCCCAAAATGCCACGTAAAAATAGAGGAAATTAGAAAGTAGACATAATAGAAATCACTCAGGGTAAGACAAAAAGGAGTGAAAATTTTGGTCAAGAGGTCCTCACCAGAAATATTGGCTCTTTTCCTTCTATTCCTAAAGTCAGTTAAGGTAGCTCCAACAGCATCAGGCAGTGAGAAGCACCACACCACCAGGATGCAAAGTATTTTACATTTTAAATCAACATCATGAACAGCATCCAGAACCACACTAGATTGTGGGAAAGACTCGAAAGCATAAATGTTATCAAGTCCCCTGAGGAAAGCACAGCTGAGTTGGGAAGAAGCTGCATCCTTCCCCAGGCAGAGCTCATTGCAGAGCTTGACTCTTGCAGGGAACAGCCTGTCTCACTGCAGCAATGTTGCACCTAAACGAAAGGTCACAAGTTTCTATCTAAGCAGAGGTTGAAAAATGGATCAGGCCTGCTCTGTTCTACATCAAGGAATGGACAAGGACTCATCTTACCTCCCATTTAGTGAATTTGGCTACAAAAGTAAAACTGACTCTCAGTTGCTCCCTCACTTATATAATTTATTTTCTATTTTTGGCCACAAACCATTTTAATTTCACCTTCTTCAGGCTGAGTACCAGCCTGATCAATCTTTCCTCATCAATACCACAGGGAAGCCTGGCTTCCTGCTCCATCTCTTTCTCAAGGAAGAAGGAAGTCAGGGATATGTCTGGACCCAGCTTGGTGTGCAGAGGTGCTGATGCTGGCTAGTTGTTGCCATGTCAGCCTATGGACATTGGAGAGGTGTGAAAAGAGGCTGTTTCAGGCTGGCTCCTCAAATGCAGCTGTGCACAGTGCTAGTGAACCTTCAGTACTGTGCAGCCATGGGGGGTGCTTAGCTAGCCAGCAGTTCTGACCACATCAACAAACTCTGTAGCTGTGACCTCCTCGTCATACTGAAGTATAAGCAATGAACCATAACCCACCTCACCTCACTAGCTTAACAAAAAAAAGGTCAAACCCTTTTATTGCAACATTCATGCAGGCACTTTGGAACTTTCTGCCACAGGACACTGGGGAGGCTGCAGGGTTAAACAGGTGTGAGAAGGGCTTAGACAAATTCCAGAAAGATCAACTATTTGTGACCATTAAACACAGCAGTATGGATGTGACTTCTTATCCAGGAAGTACCTAAACCACAGTGCTGGAAGCACAAATATTACTCTGGGGCTGTGATCACTCTTAAGGTCTTCAGTTATGTGTGCACTGATGGTTCTTGGTGGAGACAGTGTCCTGGGCAAGATGGACTTCATCCTGAGGCAGCATGGCCATTGCTGTGTTAACTTCTGAGATGGGCCACTGGCTACACTGAAAGTCTCTAGTACAGAGGACTGAGATAACCCATAAGGAGCACTAAGAATAGTTGAGCATCATCCAAACATCGCATGAGCTGTCCCAGAAGGAATCATATAGAATGGTTTGGGTTGGAAGGGACCTTCAAGATCACCTAGTTCCAACCCAGCTGCCATGGGCAGGGACACCTTCTACTGCAACAGGTTGCTTAATGACCCATCCAACCTGGCCTTCTCTCCTTGACCATTTGAGAAACAGAAGAGTGCCAGATCCCTTGCTAGGCAACAGCAAAAGCAGTCAGTAGGCAGAGTCAAGAAGCAGTTCAGATCTGATCTTCCTTTTATTGGAGTTATCTGAATGTTCCCATGCACAAGATGGATTTTGCTCAATGTCGAGAGACAAAATACTTCTAGTGCTACTAGAGTCAATCAGCTTTCTTGTTCCAAATAGTAACTAAATAAGGCTGTGAAAGTGTACAGGATTAAACAGCTGGAGGGTGCTTCATAAAGGAGATGCCATTTGATTCCACCTTACCGACTCCTAGTCACAACAAGTGCAATTTGCTCAACAGTCTACTCTGTCAACTTGCTTTTATTCTGCCCACAGGACACTCCAGATTCCAGCAGCCTCATGCTTGCAAGAGTGTCCTTCTGCACCCAGTTTACCCTAACAATAGGAAAAGGGGCACATGGACACTGTGGCTGACAGAGAATGTGGAGGTCCCACACTCTTTTTAAAGGATTCCATTCATATGGTTGATTAGGAAACAACAAAAATATTTGCTTTGTCACAGAAGTAAACTTGATGCAGACCAGTATCCACTGAAAAATCAATTATGCCCGATTTTGACAATTGTAGCAGGGTATATAAAGAAAAAGCTTGACAGAAGGGATCAGGAATATCACAGCTACAATGAGGAATTGCCATTTTTATGAAATAGGCCCCATCACTGTATGTTAACACTTCACACCCTGGTTTGGTTTGCTGGAATTACATACACTTAACCTCCCATGATGCACAAACTATTTAATTGACTTCTTACTCACAAAGCATGCCAAACTCATTTTAGTAGGGATGCTAAAAGAAGACAGATCACATCTGCATTCAAACTTGACAATCAACTACCTTCATCTAATTTTATACCTCCATACTGTTTTCTAATGCCTTTTTAGCCCAAAATACATATAATAAAATTTGCTCAGAATAAAATGTACTACTGAGAAAAATACTTTCTAGTTAACTAAGCTTTCTTAACCTACCTGGGAACTGTGAGAGGCACCTAGACCCAAGACCCACGGCAGCCAATTTACAACCTTTTATTGACTTCAGTGAGGCCTCAGGCACAAGATAATGTTCTTGTCTTACTTGAAAAATATGGAACCGCTGGGGAGAAAAAGTGCTACAGAAAAAGCCTTGAAATGAGAACTGACAGAGAACTGTGAAGGGCTCCATCAGCTCTGAGATTTGGGTTTTCTTCTCTCACATGTAAATACTTTTTCAAGTGCTTTCATCAGAATAAAAAAGCAGAATATCTGAAGGCTTTGGGTGCCTTCAAGACCAAGCTGTTCAAAAAAACATAAACAAACAAACAAAACAAAACAAAACAAAAAAAAAAAGAATAGGAAAATAAACATGAACAGTCTTCATATTGTTCCAACATGAACTTAAAAGAAGGAGAAAGTTGCTTTTCACCCACGGTACCATCAAGCATAGATAAGGTGCCACAGTTAAAACACTGAGAATGCCTTCCTACCTTAATAACCAGAGCAGGAATTCTGAAAATAATCTCAGAAAGACAGTGGATGTAGCAAGCAGACCTCCTTTGTAGTTTGAGAAAATGAAAAATAATAGGGAATAAAATTATGATAGAGGTGGTGGGAACAGAAAAGGTCACCTTCATTGGAGTTGTCCATCATGGATCACAGACTTGGTTTGGTTGGAAAAGACCTTTAAGGTCATCTTGTCAGGCTGTTAATCTAGCACTGCCAAGTCCATGACTAAACCATGTCCCTAAGACACCCTATGTCCCTGCCATCCACAAGTCCAGCCAAATTTATCCTGTGGAGAATCCCTAAGGTCTGCGTGACAATCAAATTGTTTTAAAAAATGAAACAAGATGTGAAAGAAAATGGTCTTTATTTGGCTAACTGCTGCTGGATTCCTAATCAAAGGGAAACAGGGACAGCTGGAAGGTAATAGCAGTTCTCTAAAAGGCAAGTGATAAGGAACATCTGCTAGCAGGAACCTGAGTGAAAAAAGACCTGTCTGGGAATGGACATAAAATATTAATATTCCCATATCTAAGTTACTCTAGACAATGGAAGAAACAAAGAGCAAACCTGGAACAAACAAGACTTTTTCAGCCAAACTCTATTCTGTGAAATTTAAAGCCATATTTCATAGTATGACATGATTCACAGAATGCCACTTCACTATTGCACTTCCCAAGAGGAATCACAACACAGAGCCCTGAAGACTGTGGCAGCACAATCCTGAGCACGAAGGACTAGATTTTAATGTACTAATTTTCTGTTTGCTACTTGATAACTTATTTTCCATTCTGTGTGTAATTTTAATTTTGCCTGTGATATATGTACATGTTACAATTAAATGACCAGCTCAGCAGAGACCTCAGGAGCCACTGAACATGGTTACAAAAAGGCTACTGGACCCCTTGCCACTTGGCTGATACATGCTCTGTCTGCATGCCATGTTTTCCTAGTGGTGCCCACCATTCTTTGGAGAGAAAAATAACTGGCACTTTAAAGCAATTTTAGCAAACAGCTATACAAGAGGAATAGACTTCCTGGTGACAGAGGTCAGCCACTGACTCCACAACATATAAAGCAATTTAATGGCCACACCAAGCTCAATTTTGGAAGCAATCACTGCATTTTGGTCAGAAGGCTCTTCCAGGACTCCACCTCTGTAAGGATGAGGAGCCACCTTCTCATTTCTGGCCTGAATTTGCTCCTAGCCCCTTTAAATACCTTCAGGTTTTTACCACATTTGCTGTTTTCAGAACTTCCTCATTCATCCCACTGGCATTTTCACAGACAGCAACTGTGTTCCCTCCAGCCTCCATTTAGTGAAGCTAAACAATAAAAGCTCCTTTGGTATTTTTCAGTACATGCTCTTCCTTCTCGTGTTCCCCACAATAATCCTTGTATTGACTCTGAATGCAAAGCTGCACATGTGATCCCAGACACAGCCCAAATGAGACCTTGCAATAAATCCTACAATCTCTCCACTGAAAGTATGGGAATACTTCCTTTCAGATACCTGCAGCACTGCTGGCATCACCCTTGAATCAGTCAATGGGAAACTCTGTTTTGAATTGTTCTATTCTCAAGCTCTTTTACCAGGTCTACAGAATTCCAGTATTCCTAGAAAACAAAAGCAAAAAAAGTGGCATTGAAGTTTTGTTGTTGGGACATTTAATAGGGTGATCCAGGAGGAGGGATTGAGACTCTTCCCCTCCTGCAGCAAGGACATGGGGCCAGATCAACTTGCAAGCTGGTTAGGGAGTCTTCAGGCATTCAGCATCTCTATGGGTAGTTTGCAAAATCTGCAGTTAATTTCAGTGTGATCACTGCTGCAAACAACAATATTGTTACTATTTTGCTTTTTAAATCAGAGTTCTCAGTCACAGTGCCCAGGTAAAGGCAATGAACCATGCTTTGATCACCCCTGGCTTAATGATCATCCATCTGCACTCATTCTGTCTTCTACATTCTTGTAATTAGAAGACAAAAGGGTATTTTGCTCATGAAAATTATTTCATGCAAACTTTTGAGAGCTGAAAAGGTCTGATTAGTCCAATCCAACTTTAATTTCTCTCCTGTTGCTTTATAAACATGATTTTCAGACAAAGATAATTGGTTTATTTTGTTTTCCCATTTAAGAGCAAGTCTCAGGCAATGTCTGCATTATCAGAAGAGAGGCAGATAAACCATGACCACACACAGGCTACACCAGGATGGAACCCATCCTTGTCCTGCACTGGAGACCCCCACACCACATCACATCACAGAACAGTCACCAGCTATGAGAGCTACAGGCCATTGTCCAGGACGTGTCAATCTTCAAATAGTTTGGGACCAATTCCTCATGGTTCATCACCAAAGGGTGCAGGTCCAGGGTGACATCAGCAAGTGCCTTGTTTGGGAGGATGGGGGTGGCTGCAGGGAGCACAGCCCAGGCAGTGAGGTGGGGAGCTGAGCAGGCACGAGGGAGCACTGACAGCTTGTGCCCTGCCAGGATGAGGAGGCTGGTGCAGTTTGACAGGGGAATGAGCTGGTGAATGCTAGGAAGGCCACAAACACTTTCTTGGACTGTTTGAACTAGCAGAAGCTCTGATCCGTTTCTCAGTGGTCCTCTCTCTTCAGAGGGCATCTCATTAATCTGAATGTCCAAATAAATTTTCCAGATGGTTTATTAGCTAAAATTGATGGCAAATGTATTCAGCTGGTGGATATCAGGCCTGTGTTATCTACCTGCAGCAAAATCTGCATTGCCAATTCTCTGTTAACCCCTAGATTTAATTCACACTCAAACCTGCAGACATTCCTTGCATTTTCTCCCAGAATGAGCTACTAAGCAATTTCAGAGATGCTAACTAAATTTGCAGCCACACAGGTGAAGATTTACAGGCATGCATTCTAGGTAAGCTGGAAGATTTGCAGTGTAATGCTTCTGACAGTAGGGAACAAAGCTATGATAAAGCACCAATGCCTGGACAGGATGTGGGCCTGCAAATATAACTAAGACATCAGTTTCCCAGCTGATGTGAGCCACTGCTCATACACAGCTACCCCTCATCACTGGTGTACAAGCTGGCAAAAGTTTTTAAGACTGTGCATGTGTCCTTCCTTTTTGCAGTGATTGAGAACTTAGTGTAACTTGCTGGCTGTAGTTTGAACCACCAAAGAAATGGGGAAGACTGAAGTGGGAAATGAGCATTTTTGGGCAGGGGCACCACCACACCCTGGTAGGTCCAATAGGGTGAATGAACTGGAAGAGAGATGAGGCTTGATGTCAGACATCTCACCAAATTAATTCATTGTGCTGGCTGCAAACAGCCTTTGCACAAGTGCTGCAGAAAACTAGAGATATTGCAGATGTGCAAGGCCCTTCCCACAGAATTTGAGAGGAAATAAAAGCCATTTCTTGTATTCCTGGGTTTGGCTGAGGGGCGACCGTGAATGCATTAAAAGGGGATGAAGAAATCAAGCATATTCAGTTGAGGGATCTGACATCAAAAGTGGAGCTGCAAAGTGCCTGGGACTGAGCTGTGCCTATGTGAGGGTGAGCAAGGAGAGCAGCTCTCAGCAGGGGTGGCCAGCCCAGCTCAGCAGTGCCCCAGCAGTTCTTCCCAGGGAGCTGCAGCAGTGCCCAGCCAATCTCAAGTGACAGGATGTTTCATCAGCAGGTCCCAAAAAGGCTGTACAGCAGACAGCACTGGCACGTTAAGTCTATTTTCTTGACATAAAAAGAAGTGCACAAGCAACAATACAGGAGCCAAAACCATTTGGTCAAATCAAGCAGAGCAATTGTGCTCATCAAACTTCTCATTGAGAACTGGGCAGTAAGGGCTATAATCAGCATATCTGCAACCAAGAAACCATTAAGGAGAAGTCCTCAGTGTTGCAGACTCTATGTGCATTGCTCAGTGTTCAGGCACCTGGGACTAGAGCTATTTATCTACTTATTTATTTTACAGCTCTAGAAAATTGCTCTACAGTGCTTCACTTTTTTATTCACTTCACAATAGTGCCTTCTATTTTCCCACAGATGTTTCAATATAAATTATAGTAATTATCAATTGTGAAGAAATTAATTGGCATTAACAATTGTGTGAAAGGCAGTTGTTATCAATTTCATGAGATTTCTGTCATGTTCAGTCGCCCACGTAGCTTCAACAATCTCTACATTGTGGAAATGCAGATGTACAGACTAAACTCAAACAATGAGCTATCAAGATGCAGTTTAGTCCATTTGACTTGGGGCTTTGGGACAGAAGAAGATTTTCTGGGGGAACCTGAAAGAAATTGTGCTTGAAAATCCTTTCTAGAGCCAGGAAACAATACAGAGGAGCAAAGACTGTAGCTTGTCCTCAAAATGTCCTTCTCACATAGTAGACTTTCAACAGAACCCAAAAATGGCACAGTCACTCTCCATCTTTAACAAAAGTAAGAGGGTAAGAAAATTTTTAGCTGGAATTTTCATCCTGAGGAGTGAAAAACCCCACTCTAACACACCTTTTGGAGCTGAAGTTAGAGACATTCAGCAAGGCATTTGAAGAAAGAGCCTAAACCATTAATCTCCTGTTCTGATGTGTGAAATGAGACTTAAAAGAAAGATAAGAAAGGGTCAGTTTAAATTAAAATTAATCATGATCTCTGGTATTTTCTCAGCAATGTCTCCAGGTCTCTCACCCAGTTTAGTCCCGTGTTGAAAGTGATGTTACTCTCTTCATGACTGATTTTGCTCACTTCTTTTTAATGGCTCTAAATCACAGCCAGTTTAACTACAGACAATGCTGTTCCACATATGGGTTTCTCATTCTTTCTAGCTCCTGACAATCTTTTTTTAGTAATATAATAAAAATATGAGTTGCAGAGATCAACAACATTTCAGCATCCACTTGATCCATGAGGAGAGAGAAAGTGGAGTAATCCAAATGACACCTATGTAATTGAGTACTGAAGGATCACAGATTCATGAAGGTTGTTTAAAATAAGTTAGATTTTACTTCTTTTTTTTTTCTTTTTCTTTTCTATTTTTTTTTTTTCTGTCCCTGCCCTCTGGATGTTTGCTGAAACATGTGATTACTCTGATGGCTAAATAACCCCTTTTTACTTCAACTTTTCAGTTATTTATGGTAAGCATAAACTCAGCTGTTATTGTGCAGCCATGGCCTTTTTCAACAAATAGCTCCTCTCTCTCTGTGGTGCTCACGTCCCCCCTCCCTCCACTGCATTTGCTTTTCAGATAGAAGTTACAGCCCTCCGAGCAGGATTGGCATTCTAGGTCCCTTCTCATCCTAGTGACCCCTCTCTGCACTCTTTACAGCCTGAATCCAGCTCCAACAAATCACACAAGCACAGGCCAGCTGAGGTGGGAAAGCCTTTCTGGACATCCTCGAGTCCAAACCCCTGCTCAAAGCAGAGTCACATAGAATAGGTTGCTCAGAGCTGTGCTCAGCTGGGTTTTGAACAGCCCCAAGGCTGAAGGGACCACAGTCTCTCTGGGCAACCTCTTTTGGGGCTTACTCACCCTCACAGTAAAAAAGTTTTTTCTCATATTTAAATGGAATTACCCATGTTACAGTTTATGCCTGTTGCCTCTTGTCTACTGAGAAAAGCCTGTCTCCATCTTCTCTACTCCCTCCATCAGGTATTATACACATTGATGAGCCTTCTCATCTTCAGGCTGAACAGCCCCAGCTCTCTCAGCCTCTTCTCATACATCAGACACTCCAAGCCCTTAATCATCTTTTTGGTCCTTTATTGGACTTGCTTCAGTATGTCTATGTGTCTCTTGTATTGAAGAGCCCAGACCTGGATACAGCATTCCCGGTGTATCCCCCTAGAGCTGAGCAGAGGGGAAGGATCACTGCCCTTGATCTGCTGGTAAAACTGCCTAACAGACTACAATGGCAGCACAGGCATCAGTCTTTCTATTATTCCTCACATCATGGTATTGGTATTCTCCTACCACCACTGCACACAGCTAGTCTTTTCACTGGCAAGACTGAGCAGTCTTTTCATGACACATGATCTCTGATCCAGCAGTGCTTCCAGAAGCCTTTCCTCCTCTGTCATTTACAATTGATAAGATCTCAATTTGTAACGGGTTTTGCTATTAGTTATTAAGTATCCAACCTTTCATTTTATACTCTTGAATTTCAGTCCCTTTCGATTAGTGCAGTCCTCAAGGTCACTCAGTTCTTTCTGGAGATAGTATGAATATTTTACATTTGTCCAATGCATAACCTTTCCCTTTGGAAGTTCTCATTATCTTTTCAAAGTCGATCTAGATGGAAAGCCTCTGAAGTCTTGCATTCCTTATTAATCTTGCTGCCATTTTCTCAACTTTTATTATTTCTGCTTTGTCCTTCATCTTATCTGCAGCCATGCACCATGGCAAAGCCCTCCATCTTCCTTTGATATCAAGAGGAATGCTTGGCACCACCCATTGATTTTCTATTAGCTAAACAGAAGCTGTACACCTGCAGCATAGGTAGTAGCACAGGTACTTCTAAACTACCAACTAGGTCAAACCAAACTTCTTCCAGTCTGGCATGTTAAACCCACTTAAGAAACAGTCTTATGCTTATTGTCTACTTGGAGTCTAAAACTAGGGGAGATAACTGCTCCTTACATCTGAAATGCTAATGCAAGATGTAGGATTTAAGTCACATGTTGCATTAGCCAGAGATCTTCACTGAACTAAAAAAGATGATGGAGTTTCTTCCTAAAGTCTTACAAATAAATCAGAGCCTAAAAACTCCATCTACAGAATTGAAAATGTGTATGTGATGGATAAATTATTGCTCTTGAAATTGCAGCTGCTATTCTTTTACTTCCTTTGGAAACCTCTCCAATATGTAGGACAAGTACAGGCCAAATTAAAAACAAAACAAAAAAACAAACAAACAAAAAACCCAAAACAAACAAAACAAAACAAACAAACAACATCAAAAGAAAACAACCCACTCTTAACAAAGCTCTGCAGCTAGATTATTTACCAAACTTTCAAACCAATTCAAAAACCTTTAAAAATCTTAAGTATTAATAACGAAGATCCTAGCCTTGGGCAAAAACTTGACTAGACTTCAAATAACATGATCAACATCACAAATGTTCTTCCAGAGTGGGGCCAAATGTAGTCAGAGTTGTTAATAGTTATGCATTTTCAGAAACTGGGATGGACATGGCTTTATGTTGTTTGCATATGGAGCTTAAAGAATTGCAGTACAGTTTTCTCTGCTTAAAGTTATTTCTAGCTACATGGTCCACATGGTCTTTCCTGAAGTGATTGATAAAATATATGCATATTTTTTTCTCCAGTTTTCCCTTGGTGTGGTGTCTTTAGGGTTTTTTTAAAAATTGAAGAGCCCTCGACTCAAAAACACATCAGAGTATCAACAAATTAAAACATGTTTGGGTTCCAATCTGTTATCAAAAACCAAGAAGCAAATCAGGACTTCTAAATTAAGGTAGAATGGCATTAGTCTTGGCAGCCGTTTTTAGAAGAAATGGGGGGGGAAAAAAGGAAACTTTTGCTTAGTTCTATGTAGAGCTGAAGGCAATGATACCTTTGGAACACCTGGGAACCTCACAGTGTGTCCATGCTGAAAACAACAGCTCTGTTTGCCCTTCATGAAAACCCTGCATACTTCACCTTTAGGGTATAGATCTGATTTTTTGAGGACTCAGAGAATGAAAGTAGAAAAAAGAAGTGGCCATTCTTGCAGAAGGAACCCCACACTGTCCTTTGCCAACCAAGCAGCCCATGAGCATTAAACCCTATCAGCAATGCCTGGGTTGCAGAGGGGTGTCTGGCTGATGGTTGTCTCTGCTGGCACAGAACTGCACAGACGCTCACAGAGCATGCAGGGACTGACCACCAGAGACCCTCCATTAACTTCTACACTTGCGAAAGTTATTAAATATGGCAGACTTGGTGAAACACGGAGCAGTTAAAGTTGCTCTAGTGCCAGGCAGCAGTATGCAGCTGCCCCAGAAGAGAGTGAGGAAGGCACCCTGCCTGCCAGTGCAGCCCAGGATGATGGTGTCCTGGTTTGAGCCAGGATTAAGCCAGTTTTCCTTTTGCTGATTTTTTTTTCCTTCAGTGAGCTTTCTTTTAACTAGCAACTGTGTGTTCTGCTAGGCTGATAAGACACTGGAATGTTTTTGTAACTGCTGAGGCTTCAAGGTCGCGCCTTCGCTCTGCCGGCTCAGACACTGTGGGGAGATCTGTGGCCCCCCCGTGGGAGGCTGAGTTAGACAGATAGCAAAACTGGCCAGAGATATTCCATTCCATATATCTACGTAGGCTCGCGGGAAGGTCAGAGATCACAGAAGACAACTTCCTTCCTTCTTTTTTCTCCCCTTCTCTTCCATCCATGGCCAGTGTCCAGGGAGGACTCCGTCCATCCATCACCGTCGACCCTTAGGCTCCAGCTCTCCTGACCCTCATCACTCTGTGCTTTCTCCAGCAGCAGCTCCAGGATTCCTTGGGACTGTCTTAATCTCAGAGAAGTGCTGTGGGAGTTGCTGGGGGTGGGAGGAGGCAAGAGGCTTTTGCCCATACCTGAACATATTTGCATATAATTGTACATATTTTCTTATATCATTTATTAGTGTTTAATTAAAGCTGTGTAGTTTAGTTTTCAATCCAGCCAAGTCTCTCTCTTTTTCTCTCTCTCCTTCCCTACCTGGGTGGAAGGGGGAGGGGATTGAGAGCATTGTTGTCAGACCTGAGTCAAACAGTGACAGATGGCAGGGGGATGCACAGGAGACGAAACTAGAGATGAAGAGATGGAATATAGCAAAGGAAACTAACTGGGGTGAAGGAAAGGAGGAATGGTGCTCAGAGATCTTCCTGAAACAAGGGGAGATCTCCTTGGAAAACCTTTGGAAAGAGCACCTTTAGGGAAAGCAAAACAAAACAAAAACACCCTCAAAAACTAGCAATAATGTGGTTATGTCTTTCAACACACACACCTGCACTGCCACAGTGCTGGAAACCTTGCAGATAGTCCATCCTTACCACTGTTAGCATATCTTGTGTTTATTTGCTGGGAGGGGAAAGGAGCAGAAGCTCAGGAGCCTGAGGAAGAGCTGGCTGGCCTTACCTGCTGGCACTGGGGAGGTGAAAGCAGGGGAGTTTGCACAAGGTCACTTCAACCTGAGCAGTGAACAGACATAACATACCAGACACCTCACAGACTTTGTCCACGTGACACATGGAAAAGTGTTACTAAAAGAACCAAGTTATCACACACCATCTGATCTGGAGGAGGTGTCTTTGTGTCTATACTCACTCCTCAGCAAACAGGAGGTGTCTGAGGTTGGTTGCTGCCACGAAAGGGGCATTTACCTTGACATGCCATGAGATGAGAAGGTGTTTAGGGGCTGCTACCATCAGCAGCTGGCACGCACAAATACAAGATCACAAATAACTTATCTTTATCTTGATTTTCAGATTGTTTTCTTGTTGCACATACTGCTGCCTAAATGATTGGCTTGTAGAGAAGTCTTCCTAGCCATACAGCTTCCCTACAACAGCTAAACAAACTGCTTACAGGAAAAGAAATAAAATTTCAAATGTTCTCTTTAAATTACAGCTCCTTGCCTGAGCTGTCATCACACAAGCTGTCTGCTCTTCCCAAAGCAGCATCAAGGACTTCACAAATCAGTTTGGGAACCTTTGAATTAACATCTTAGCCAGTGGGTCAACGATGTGGAGAGCTGCAAAAAGAAAGAACAAAAGAACCCTTAGCATTCCTTTTCTGATCACAAGTTTTCACATATGTAAACTAATACTTTCATAAGCTCTGTCCTCTAGCAAGGAGCATTTTTACGGTGAACACAAATTGTGTTCTCTAGAGAAAAAAACCCAGCTTTTCTGAAGACCAAAGTTCCTCAGAAATGTGAAAACTATTTCTTAGATGGCAATACTTAATTATTTTGCAAAAAGTGCCAGAATTTTAAAGCACAGCTCCAAATAGCAAAAGACATGAAGGCCCAGTGCTATCCATCTAATATGCACAACAGGCAGGTGTCTTCAGGATAAAGGTGATTGCTGTCACTTGATTTTCAAGGCTGGGCCTTGAGATTTTCCAACATGTGCCCGAGTACACATCTTCCTTATACTGAGATTGAAGAAATATATTATCCAGGAACTCCTCTTATGTGACTAGTCTACCAGCCTGACCTTCAGGGCTGGCAAAGCCCTTAAGGCAGCCCAGGTCTCATGTCTCAAAATGGTAATGGCTTAGAAAGATGATTACAAATGATCATGTAGCTTCAAAGACAAATTATACTCTGATGATAATTTATCTCAAATAAATGCACATTACATTTATTATGTCTTCTTATCAGAGATACTTTGGTCATATGTCCAGCTACATATCCAGAGGATCATGTAAGTTTATTAGAGGTAACACACATACCTTTGACAATGGAGACACCAGGAAACTGCAGCCTGAGATTTCTGTGCTGGAAACCCCTCCTAGACGGGCTTTCCTCCATGGCAGAAAATTCCTGCAGCACCCTGACATCTTTCCTAGACTGCTTGATTGCTGCTTTCAGCCCTGGGAGGCAGGAAGGCCCTGGGAGATCTGGGTGGGGGGCTAAAATGAGCATCACTCTCCCTAGCTCCCTGCCAGCTGCCTTCCCCTGCCCTGGTGCAGCAGGAGCTGCCTGCAGGGAACACAGTGAGCAGTGCATCTGCAATATACACTCCAAAGGAGGTAATCACAGATGTAACAAAAGTGCAGTGGATCTTTAAAACACAGGCACTGTCCCAACAGGTGGCAATGCAATATACTTAAGTATAAGCTAAAAGTTAACAATTTAGAGAATGTTACTTTAAGGGAGAGTTCAGTGTGACCAATAAATCCTGAGTGTTGTACTGTCACTTTTCTCCCAGGTTTGAAGGCTGAACACAGTATAAAAATTAGATGGATCCTATATATCCACAAACCAGGGTAAATAACAGTTAAGTTAAAATCAAGAAACTTAACAGAACAGCTAAGTTTGGAAGAAAGCTCTGGAGATCAGCTAGTCCAACCCCCTGCTAGTTCAGGTGCTCGTCCAACCTCCCCTGCAGGTAAATGTTACATTTATTCCTATTGAGTTGGTTTTCACAAGACGTTAGGAAATTAACTGGTCTGAAAGACCTTTTAATGAGCAAGAAAGCAAAGTTATTTACAGAGCATATCATACTCAGACCATAAAGGAATTAGTTTCCTTTAACCCTAGAAGCAAAACTTCAGTACATGATCTTACAGTTACAAAACACCAATAAAAAGGTAAAAAAAAAAAAAGTCTTTTAACAGATTCTTTCTCACATAATGCTAAAGAGACTTGAGAAGAGGGACACATGATACTATAGCAGTTCCTATTGTCTGCAAATAAGAAAGCCAGCCAAAGTCAAGAGAAAGAGGTAATTATGATACCAGTGAACCTTCCAAGATAACAGGTGTCAGTGGGCTGGCCTGCACTAGAACAACAAGCTCCCTGCAATGTCTATGAATTTTGGGGTGGAAAAACAGTTCCCTGCAGATAATAAGCATCGCTAAAATTGATTAACTCACTACAGCTGATACTCCAAAGACAGCAATAGACAGAAAATATTCATATGGGAATTTTTATGGGAAAAACTAACTGGGGAAAAAAATCACATAACCAAAAGAGAAGACACATTTGTCTGCCCCTACATTGATTCAGAAAACAGAGCACATGTTTAGAATGTGCTGCATTTGTTCAAAATGCTTGAGACAGAACTGCTGATAATTTGTTAGACTCCTCATGGAGTCTGGCAGAAATTGGCAACTGATTTATTTGAACACAGGAATGCTCTGTGTGATGATAGCTGATTATTACTGTTGTTTTTTTCCAAGTAATTCAGCTAAGCTTCACATTACCCAGCACAGTAGTGAATGATATAATACAATATTTGCCAAACCTCCTACAAGCTGTTTTGAACTGAGCACAACATGCAAGACACTTCCAAGACTGCAGAGGATTATGCTTCATACAGAGAAGTTGCAATCTATTTCAAATATATGCATGAATAACCAAAAACAGATGTAAAAAGCAAAGGACAGGGATTGCAAAAGTGCCAACTGCAGGCCTCAAAGTCTCAAAGTCTTCACATGCATTAAAGGGGCTTTTGAACCGTGGTCATCCTCAGTGCAGCCAGACAAGCTTAAGGCCATAGCAACTATAGCCCCTTTCAGTTGTCCAAGGGCTGGGGCTGTCCATTCAGAGACAATTCAGTGTTGACCACAGCCCCACATCCCACTTCTACAGAGCTGCTGGTCAATGTCAGCATGGAGATCCCCCAGTTATACTCATATGCCGAAAATGCACCGTCCCCTCCTACCCAACTAGGAATGTCTTAATCACAGAAAGCACCTCCTGCTGCCTCCCATTAAGAGAGCAGCCAAGTGAAAATAACAGCAATGTAAATGGCACAGCTTGTAAATGTTGCTGCAAAGCTAAAACCACCTTGCAAAATATTGTTACAGTTGCTATATATATGGTCTCATGAGCTCTGCTGTATCTGCTAAGATAACACTAGGGGAAACTGATTTGGACTGGAAGATCAGGAGTGTTTTCTCTCAAAATCTGGATATATAAAGGCCAGCACAAAGATTTAACAGTAGCATAGCAGCTAGCACAGACAGATTACCAGAGGTGCATCTGTGCAAGGCCGGATCACCCCTTGATCAGGTCACAGCTCAGCATATCAACGTATTCATGCACAAGGAAGTGGTATCAAGTTTTGCCCAGCAACTGCTCACAATTGTCAGTGGGGTTTTTTTCTCTTTTCTTTAATAAAAGAAGCACTAGAAGTCAGTCATTTTCTATCCTGCTCTCTCTGCACCAGGTGGGCTATGCAAGCAGCCAAGCAACTTTTTTTCTTGTATTGAACCCCCACTTCTTCCAGCAACATTAGAAGCCACTTCAGCATGTTTTTTCTTGGGTAACACACTGTAAGGGTGATGGAAAGTTTCAGCTGCAAATAGAATAAGAGAAGTAATCCTGAGCAGGGGTGGGACTGGGATTCCTTCAGCAGAAGGGCTCCACATGTGTGCCAGGAGCTGATGGCTGTTACAGCTGTTGAACACAGAGCAGTTCATTGCAGCCTTTTCTGCTGGGAAATCAGGAGCATTGCTCACATGGGTTTCATTAACAAGCTTCAACCTGCAACAGCTAAAAGAAGCACCACAGTATTGCCAGGGTTAGAAATCACAACAAAATACAGACTTGGAATTTGGATTAATGGAGGAAAAACCAGATTTCTTATGACAATGTTTAAAAACACTGGAATATCAAAACTTGTCAGAGTTGATACCGGACCCAGCAGCACAAACCAGGACCAGTGTCACACAGCCAGCAATGGACATTACATAGGAACACATTCCAGCAAACAAGAGCTCCTCTTCTGCAGCTGCTGACAGGGACAAAAATGCCACTGATGATGCTGAAACAGGCATAAGAGTATGCAATGCAAGCAGGATTTTAAATGGCAGAGCACGGAGCACTGCAAACACAGTCATTAGAAAGACTGTGATCTATTTCAGGAGCTGGTGTAAAAACAGTAATAACTTCATCTCCCATCCCCCTTTATTAGCAAGGAAGAAGAATTGTAACTATGTCTGTACTTAAAAGATTGGTGCTTTTTCCCTTTAAAACTGGCATAGAAGGGGACAAAAGATACAGCTTTTTATGTCTCCCTCTTAAGTACTTATACGAGCTACAAGGAAGAAAGAGTGAGTTTCTGAATCCTTGTTTATTAATTGAACTAGATGATCATTGTACATTCCTTCCAGCTGGAACTATTCTATTCTATTTTAACACCAGCATAGCTTTTACCATTCTTCCCCAGCTAAGCCATGATAATGTCATTAGGAATTTAAAATATTGGTAGAAAACAGATTAAAAATGAGAATTATAATCCCAGTAGTGCACAATCTTCCAGTCCTTAAGGAGAGGGCCATGAAGATCAATGGACATCCCAGAAGGACATCTCTCAGAGCCCAGGAGACACTGCAAAATTGCTATTGGGCTGCATAAAGAAGAACACAAGGGCAGTTTTCCTCTATGCTGCAGTAGAGAAAGGCAGCCCCATGCCCCAGCATCACCTGAATGTGGGAACAGCAAGCCAAAAAGGGAGAAAGAACCTTGTAATGTGTTTTCAAAGCATTTTTTTTCCCCTTCTCATTATGTTGCTATGGGAAAAAGGTCTTTTCACCAATCACTGTATTGATATACAGCCAAACTGCACTAAATAGTGAGTTTATGTAACTCACTAAGTACCTGGGTAACCTCATCTGTGCTGCAGTAGGAGCAGAAGTCAAGGTGCAGACCCCAAGTAGCAACACAGAGAGCCTTGGCCACTCCACCAGGGACGGAGCAGACAGAATTCAGGAGGCAAAGTAACATGGCAGGTCAAAAAAGACATAAGAATTGGTGTTACTGTAAATATGTGTGTAAAGAAGAGAAAATACAAAGAAAATAAAAATGAACTACAGGAAAGGCCATCTCAAGGCACCTCAGAGCGTATAGTAGCCCTACATACATTTTGATGACAAAACCCAGTTTAGTTGCAGTTAGTTTGTACATCATGGGCATATCATAGAATCATAGAATGGTTTGGGTTGAAAAAGACCTTTAAAGGTTGTCTTCTGCCCCTGTAGTGAGCAGGGACATCTTCCACTACACCGGGTTGCTCAGAGCTCCATCCAATCTGGCATTAAATGTTTCCAAGGATGAGGCATCTACCACCTCTGTGGGCAGCCTGTTCCCCCTCTCTTATCAGTACATGCCCAACTTGTCTGTTTCCATCTTTCTCATAAGCCCACTTTATGTATTTAAAGACCACTATAAGGTGTCCCTGAAGCCTTCCCTTCTTCAAGCTGAACAGCCCCAACTCTCACAGCCTGTCTTCATAGCAGAGGTGCTCCAACCTTCTGAGCATCTTCATAGCCCACCTCTGGACTCACTCCAAGAGCTCCATGTCCTTCTTGTGTCAGGGGCTCCAGAACTGGACACAGCATTACAGGTGGGGTCTCAGGAAAGGGCAGTAGACAGGGAGAACCACCTCTCTGGCCCTGGTGACCATGCTTCTGTTGATAAAGCTCAGGACACAGTTGGCTCTCTGTGCTGCAAGCACTCACATTGTCAGCTCATGTTGAACTTTATTGATAAAGTCATCACTGAAGTACAGACCATCAGAGCCAAACCAAATGCTACAAGGATTATGACACTATTTATTATTGAAAGAGAAAAAAAAAAATAAAAATAAAAATATATGTATATCTTTATAAAATGCCTACAAGATAATAACCTACAAAAATACCCCAGAGCAAAGGAAAACTGTCCTATAAACCTTTAAAAGCAGCCTCATGCAATGTTGTTTCAAAATGTACTCCTACTTTTTAGCCTATGGACACAACAGCATTAGCAGTAGGGGAAGAAGAATTGTACCAAAAGGAAGAGACATCCAGTGGCCCGAATATGCTGAAGCCAGAAACCTTGCAGAACTGCCAGCAGGGAGACAGGCTGAGAGTGAACTTCCTGAGTATGAGTTGTGATAAGTACATGTATTTATCAGGTTAATTGTCATTCCAATAACTGAGTAGTGGGTGGGCATATATTTCATTAAAAAGGCAAATGCATTTGCCTACCATAAACCAGAAGTATAAATATGAATATGAAAGGCCATGAATTATGCTCTCTGCTATCTTTGATCATCAAATAGGGAAGAGAGCTTGAAAAATGACTTGCAGGAATCAGCTCAAGTTATCGGAACAGCTCAATATCACAAGCATCAAGTAGGAGTTGATCTCCTAACTGCTCAAAAGCTGATTTGTTGCCTGCCTTCACAATACAGATTTGCATTTGCATCATATCCAATTGCCTGTAAGATGTGCACAGCACGTTTCCCAGTCATTAGGCACAAAGACCAGCTCTTCTGTACCCATAGAAAAAAACCTCTAAATTTCCAAGTAATTTCAGGCTGAATTTTTAAAAAATATATTATTTTGCATTTATTGATACAGAAAAAAAAGAGACAGGAAGACACTACATGCTGGTAATTATCTCAGTGCAGGAATCCCTCCACCACATCTGAGCAGCTGCACGAAAATGTGCAGGTGCTTGCTTGGGTCCTCTTCTGCAAAGCAATGAGCCAGACTCTCATCTCTTCCACCAGGCTCTGCTCCAGCACTGCTGCATCACTTTGTTTTGTGCATCCAGCTCGGTCAGCACCAGAAAGCTCCTTCACCTCCTGGTGGAAACACATGTATACAGAGGTGGCTGGTTGTAAACGTGAAGGAGGGAGCCCAAATGTCATATATCGTCTCTCACTTCAGGCTTGTGGCCTGGATTGTCCTCATGACTCACCTGGGGTGCTCCCCACACCCAGCCAGGTTGTCCTCAGGGGGATGCTCTGTGCTGCTGCTCCTAACACCGGGACCTGCCGGGCCCTGCGCTGATCTCAGCCCAGTGCGGGGAACCGTGAAGCGCCTGGAAAGCAGAAGGGCTTTGACATTCCCAGGGAAACCAGCAGCGCCCTGGGAAGGACCTGCTGGTCTCGCTGCCGGGCAGCGGCTGCCGCTGCCACCTCCTGCCCCCGGCCCGGGGGGGCAGGGGCTGCTCCCCAATGCACTGACATGAGCCTGGAGGGACTCAAACACACAGCCCGATGCTACCTGCTCTCCAACCTTTGTAAGTAGGTTGGTCGTTTTATATTTAAATATATGAAATACCTTTTATATCTTTGAGCTTTTTGGTGGTGGCTTCCAGGTGGGAGAGGAAAGGATGCTGAGCTGTGGCTCATTTCGGGGATCTGACTGAAGACATTTATTGGAAGGACTCACAGGTAATTCTTCTCGTGGTGGGAGGGCTGAGTTGGAGGGAGGTGGGTGGGCTGAGTGTATTTGGGAGCTCAGGGCCTGCAGAGCTGCGGAGATGGCAGCCCACCAGAAACACAGTTCTTGCACACTGAAACTGCACATGTGGAAAACAGACCATGGCAACTATGTTTGCAGTTATTGGCTAGGACAACAGATGAGAAGACAGAGGCCAAATAGTATCTTATTCCACACTTCCACCTTCTGTGTATCTAATGGTCCCCCTTGTCACACCCCAGCAGCACAGCCCCCAGACCCCTGCGTACCCCTCTGCAAAGTTCTGCTCTCCAAGCACAGCCCTTACTTTGCCATGCCCTGTTAACAGCCTTGCACACCAAGCCATAGCAAGAAGCCCCTGGTCATGCTGCTCCAATAAATAGTTTTCCAAAAGGAAGTTCTACCATACATGTGTTTGAAGCAGGAAGGGAGGGAGGCAGAGAAAGGTCTTCTTGCAGCTTGTGCTTGATGGAAGCACTCAGAATGGATGGAGGGGAAAATGACCTCTTCAACTGCTGCCTTGATTCTCCTACCACTATGTTTGAATGTGGAATCCATGGAATTTCCTCCTACAAACTGAACAATTGGAGAATAAGAAAACTGGAGAGAAAAAAGCAAAAATCATGACAACAGAGCAGATTTCTGAGCATACAAGCAGAATGCTAATGAGGGGAAAGTGAGAAGAAGAGATTTTTAACAACTGGAAATTATTTATAACACATAAAGAACACCAAAAATTGCTAGAGGCTGGAGAAAAAAGAAATAGAATGAGAGAAGTCACCCTATTCTTTATAATGGAGAAAACTGTTCATGTGGTCCAACTTGAACACTCCTTGCCACCAGCAAGCTGCAGGAACTAGAAATATAAAAGGGTTTGGAAGTGACTTAGTAAGCTCAAAGGAAAAATTAAGGAAGGGTTTTTAATATAAAATGTGCTAATTTTGGCTCTCACAGTCCTTCAGCTTCAGATTACTGGAGCAGAGGAGTTCTGTATCTCTCTAGGTACAGAACACAGCAAAGAAAGACTTATTCATTTGCTCCCTGATCTCCATTTTCCTCATATTAACAAACCTGTTCTCCTATATGTTTGCACTGAAAAAAGTCCAGGGGCACATCTCCCACATTCCCCCTCTTTGAAATATACAGTTACCTAATAAAAATAAAAATAAAAAAAATAAAAAAAGGCTGTCTCCACTTGACATGATTGCTCCCCTTCTGCACTGAATGAGAAGCAGCCTCATAAGGAAGCAGGCAAGGAACCTACCACTTTCCCTGCAGAACACAATCAACAACTTCATTGTCATTACTACCAAGATCCCATAGTCCCAAGAGGGCTCCACAGCTACAGGAAGGGTTTCACTGTGACTGAAAGCTGATCTGGCACTAATGATGTGCAACACAACAACACTGTGTGGCCCAGGACAGACAAAAATTTCAATATACGTTCCACATCAGAAGGCAAGACCAAGAACACTATTGACTAAAAAGATAAACGTGACCCTTCTGTCCTTGACTGACAAAACAGGGCTACGTATAACTGTAGGCAACCCCTTAGGTGTTGCCTTTGGAGCTGTGCAGGAAAATTTTAACTATGCTTATTCCAGAAATATGTCATTATGAGTGTTAATTCTCATACTTCCTCAGTTGTAGTTTCACCTGCACATTGGACCAAAAGTCTCTACAGTCACAGCACAAGCCTAATGACAGAAGACTGTTAAATGAGGCAGCCCTCCACTGAATATAAACTTCCTTAAACAATGATGTTGATCCCACCAAGCAAATGGGGGGAGAACGTGCTTTTGCTGCAAAGAAGCTCTGCAGGGATCAATGTCCCAAGCCCTGGAGCTGTGCCAGGGGGACACGGCCAGATGTTTGCACACCAGGCAGGTGGCCTTGCTTCTGTGCTTCTCCCATCAGCCATGACATGCAATCAGCAGCACTCTCACTGCAGCATTGCATTGGCATACCAGGAATTTCTTCTGAGTCCTTTAAAAAAGTCATGTAATGTTGACACATCAGTGAAGGAATAAGCTGTAATGTCACTGCAAATTCAACTTTATTTAATTCAGTTCCATGGAAAAATTCAGCAAGGCTTTCAGTATTCCTCACAGGCTGAGACAGCACATCTCAAGGTTCCTAAATAATGTATTAAAAGCAGAATAGTTAGGTTTCCCTTTAGTTTCTATAGCTCTTTTGTCAGCATTTAACATTACTGATCACAAACTCTCTCTTTTCAACCATAGGAGGCATATTGTACCATTCTGACCAAGCAAGATGATGGATTTTCAGGCCACTGTAGCAGCCTTGAAGAGGTGTCCTTAACCAAGCCTTATCCACAAGAGAAACCATAATCTTACTGGGCTGCTATGACCACTCCTTATTTCCTTATGGGAGGCCCAGACAACCCAAAGTTTTACTTGTGCAGACATCAATGGCATTTATCGGTATCATGACCAGAGTTTTTCCACCCTGATGATGTCCTCCGGTGTACTGGCACTTTTTTGAGGAAGGTTAATAGGCTTCTCCACCAGGCAATGGTAACAAAGAGGACAATCAGCCAGCATGAGCTGCCAGTGTGCACTTGAAGCCCAGAAAGCCAACAATATCCTGGGCTGCATCAAAAGAAGCATGGCCAGCAGGGTGAGGGAGATGATCCTCCCCCTCTACTCCACACTTTTGAGTTGCCACCTGTGGTGCTGTGTCCAGTTCTGAAGCCCACAACATAAGAAGAACATGGAGCTGTTGTAGTCCAGAGAAGGGCCACAAAGTGATCTGAGGTCTTGAGCACCTCTCCTATGAAGACAGGCTGAGAGCATTGGGGCTGTTCAGCCTGGAGAAGAGAAGGCTCTGAGGAGACCTTACAGCAGCCTTCCAGTACTTGAAAGGGGCTACAGGAAAGCTGGGGAGGGACTTTTTACCAGAGTGTGTAGTGATAGAACAAGGGGGAATGGCTTTAAACAGAAAGAGGGGAGATTTAGGTTAGACCTGAGAAGGAAATTCTTTAGTGTGAGGGTGGTGAGACACTGGCACAGCTTTCCCAGAAAAGCTGTGGATGCCCCCTCCCTGGAAGTGTTCATCAAGAGAGTGGATGGGGCTTTGAGCAACCTGGTCTAGTGGAAGGTGTCCCTGCCCATGCAGCAGGGTTGGAACTAGATGATCTTTAAAGACCCTTCCAATGTACAACTTGAACCATTTTATGATTCCTTGGAAAAAAACCCAAAAAACCAAACCAAAACAAAAAACAAAATAAGAACAAAACAAACTAACAAAAAAAGCTCCCGACCCCCTCTCCCCCCCAAAAAAAGAATAATAAAAAAAAAAAGGAAAAAAAGCAGGGAACACTTTCCTGGCTACAGGAAAGCTGGGGAGGGACTTTTTACCAGAGTGTGTAGTGATAGAACAAGGGGGAATGGCTTTAAACAGAAAGAGGGGAGATTTAGGTTAGACCTGAGAAGGAAATTCTTTAGTGTGAGGGTGGTGAGACACTGGCACAGCTTTCCCAGAAAAGCTGTGGATGCCCCCTCCCTGGAAGTGTTCATCAAGAGATTGGATGGGGCTTTGAGCAACCTGGTCTAGTGGAAGGTGTCCTTGCCCATGCAGCAGGGTTGGAACTAGATGATCTTTAAAGACCCTTCCAGTGTACAACTTGAACCATTTTATGATTCCTTGGAAAAAAACCCAAAAAACCAAACCAAAACAAAAAACAAAATAAGAACAAAACAAACTAACAAAAAAAGCTCCCGACCCCCTCTCCCCCCAAAAAAAAGAATAATAAATAAATAATAAAAAAAAAAGGC
Source organism: Chaetura pelagica (assembly GCF_000747805.2). Lineage (NCBI taxonomy): Eukaryota > Metazoa > Chordata > Aves > Apodiformes > Apodidae > Chaetura > Chaetura pelagica. Next base: position 3,692,081 of record NW_009953505.1, on the reverse strand, counting down.
AAACAAGCAGGGAACACTTTCCTGTTTCCTCAAACCATGCCATGTTTCTGAGCTGCCAGCATGCCCTTCAGGTCAGCACCATAGACAACGTAATCAATACATCATACAGAAGTGCCTGGCCAGCTGCCCTCTGTGCTGGTTCCTAGAGGTCCTTCTGGAACAGAGTCCCTAGTTGGCCCACAGCCAAAACAGTGAATCTCTGAGCAGGAGATGGAGCACCTGTAAGGCAGACCTGGGGCTGTGGATGAACTCCAATGGGAAGCAGAGATCGTCACACACCTTGGCACTTGCCAGACTGTGGCAAAACACACTGCCTTGTCTTTTCCTTTTCTAGCATGCAGCAGGACAGAAACAAGAAAAAACAGTTTCTTCCCCCCTTCCCCAAATCCCTCATTGCTACACTGCAAAGCGAGAAAACCTCATCCATCAGAGATCAATAGGCCTCACTCACCTTGTGCTACTGCCATATTTCCAGGTGCCGTATGGAGCCAGTGTGACATAATACCCACAGCAACCCTGGCTTTCCTCCCTTAGGGTCACTTCATCACAAACTTGGCCTCATCATTTAGAGAGGAAATATTTTAACATAAGTGAGACATATTGAGTTCTATTTATCCTGAAGGCTACACAATTAAAAAAAAAATCCAGGAAGATGGCTTGACACAAAAAGACTGTTAAGTTATCCTATTTGAGACTAGAGTAAAAATAAGAAAATCTTTTCCTATTTACTTTGAAACACTATTTGTTGTCATAGCCTGGTTACTACCACCCTTTCCCTTCTCCCTGCCAAAGCCAACATAGATGAAGAAGAGCTGGAACCATCACTCTGATCTCCTTTGCAAGAAGAAAACTGGAGGTATCCCAGTGGGGATTTGCCTCTTTCATTCACAGAAACATGCCAGTTAATGGACATAGAGTATGAGCCCACAAATAAGAGCATAAATCTGGGAACAAACTTGGGATAATTCTTGACTGTGAAGTAGTAACGTGCACCTTGCTTGCTAGTGTCTCTGCCTGCCCTTATGCTTTGCTGTGTGTCATTAATATGAAGGCTCTTCAAAGCAGAGCCCCCTCAAGCTTCAAAGACACCAAAAACAGCAGTGATGAGCAGGAGTTGCAGCTACCAGCCTATCCAGTCCTCATGCTGTTTCTGCCCATGCAATTCATGTTGCCTTCACCGCTTCCCAGGTCACTCCAATCTCAGCCTCTACTGCTTCCTGCACGTCCTGGGGCACAACTGCAATTTTCTTCTAGATCACTCACTAATCTGATTTGCCCATTACAAACCAGTTTGGACTTGAAACCAGAAGGGTGCAGAGAGAGAGAAGGAGGGAGAAGAAACACAAAAAAAAGGAAGAAGGGGCTATGTGCAAGATCTGAGGTTTGACACAGTGTTTTTCTGCCCATCTCTGCCTATGTTGCCTCCTCAGAGCATTTGTTCTTTCCAACTGGTGGCTTCATTTTTGTGCATAATGTGCTGTGCAGTATTATAGCATCATGGAAATAATAATGAATAATGCAATATCACACTTTCCCACTGGAATAAAATCATCATTTGATTTGTGAATAATTTTCTTAAACTCCCACTAGAAGTCTTCTGTCAGAGATGAAACTTTTTTTAAAAATTATTAATGGTGCTTCCCATTAAAATAAATAAAACAATAAGTTGAGTTTCTAAATGACCTGGTGGTATTCAGAGACAACTGCAGAGCAAATTATTAGATGAGGCTGGTAATCATGAAAAAATTAATCACATTTTCTTTTTTTAAATTGTAAACATTTCCTAGGGAACACACCAGAAACATGTTAATTAAGAGTGTTACAATCACAGCAGAACTAAGATTTCTTCTCTCTCTCCTATTTCCTACATGGAAAAGAGTTGCCAAAGGATTCTCAATTCCTTCCTGAAGTGAGGGGTGTTTCCCTTTTCTCTCAGCCAGTGTTGAATGAGACTCAGTGTCCTCACACAGGCCACAGCAGCTGCAGCTAGACAATTCAGTGCTTTCCCTCTTCTTCCATGCCAACTGCCTGGACTCTGCCAATAGGATATGTGATATCTTTTCTCCTTGTCTTTTCTCAAAAATATGAATTTCCATTATAAATCTTCAGTGGTGAAATTTTCAATGCAGTAAGCAAAGGGCAGTTCAGTCAGATGCCTTGCAGTTGAGTTTTTTTAAAGCTGGAAACCATGAAGAAGTGGAGACAGAAAGCTGAAGGTAATAAGAGATGTTTAGCAGAATAGTATGAGAGCATGGTATGATTTTGATTAATTACAGAAACAGCCTAAAATTAGTATCAGAAGTTTCTTTAGGACAAAAATAAACTTGCTCACTTCAGAAAACATTTGCTCAGATGCAGAAAGACAAATACTATTAAGAGATCTTCCGAAATTTACTGGCAAGCCCTGTTGGTAGTGTTCTCGTGAGGGTGATGTTGAGATAGCAAGGAACAGCTGCACAATCTGATCAGGGTTTTCATAAATTACCCTTAAAAAAAATACCTTAAATTCTTCCCTGAACAGCAGAGGAAGGTCCATTTGGCTCACTGGTTTTCATTCTCCTTTATCTTGTCCCAGAGTATTGTAAAATCCACAGCAGTTATATTTAAGTGCCTATAATCAAGAATCTTGAAGGAGGATATATGTGAGAGCTTAACATCAGTAACTCTGGTGCCATTGCTGTAACAGTCACAGGCAGACAGAAGCCAAGGAAGGGGACAGTGAACTTCTGGGAGGAGAAGGAGAAATCCCCATGGCTCCTCCTCTGCACCCCTGCAATGTGACCCCCTGCGCCCTGGCGAGATCCAGGGAACTGATGCCAAGAGAGCAGCTTGCCAGCATGAAACTTGACTCAGAAAGTGGCTTCTCCTGAAGAAGGATGAAACAGCAGTTCACGCAGAGTGTGGTTCTCCAAAAACCTGTCTGCAAATCACTGGGACATCTGCCAAACACAACCACAAGCAAAAGAAACAAGCCTGCTCCAGACCTAAGCCCCATCTCCAGTCGTACAGACTTCATTGCAAATAGAGAAAAGTACAAACATATGACAGATTCTATGTCTGGACCAGAGCAGTAGGATAAAATAAGTCACCCATGGATATGATGTGCAGTGACTACACCAACACTCAGGAATCTGCATAAGCTCATCTCACAAAGCACTTGTGGTGAGAGGGCAAGAGTGGGGTATGGAGTCCTTCTGTTCACTGAAGTCTGCTGGTTGTCCTCCTGTTGAAGACTTAGCTTATGAAATATTCATGTTCATGAGCTTTCTCTTAATCCTCACTGAGAGTTAAAAATTGTATTTGTTTTTTTCCTTCTAAGAAAAAGGCATTTCACAGCCAAAATTCCCTGTCTATTGAAGGACTACGTCCAGAGAGGCAAGGTTTGTTTTATTCTTCATTGGTCCAGCTAGGTCAGGAGATTTCAACAGATGTGGACCAGGCAGGAATTAGTGGTCCCTGCCAGAGGCTGATCTGACACCACCTACAAGAGATATCTCTGAGTCCCCCTAATCACCTGCCTTATACTAGATCCCGTGTGTTTTCCTTTGGTCCACAAGGACTTTTCTCAACACACAGCAGCCACATTTCTCCTCCTACACAGAGCCCATGTGCAACCCATTACCCCACAGGGTGATGGTGATGGCTGCTCCTGGCCCACATCTCACCTGGAGTGCCCTGGCTCAGGACTCCCCCATCCCTGCAGAGCTCCTCAGAGGACCATGACCTCCCTCTTCTAAGTTTGTCTAAGAGTAACCAAGAGGTTCAAAATTTATCATAGATGTGGGAAGAGCCAAACATAGAGGTGGGTAGGATAGCTGCAGAAATTTTGTCCCCCTAGGAAATGGGGAAGACTCGTTTGGGAGGAGTTTCCTAAAGTGCTTTTCTTTTGGAGCCTTTCCTTAAGTACCCAAGAAATTTAAAATATTACTTTCAATTATTTCAATTATTATTACAATTTCAACTTATTAATCATATACTTTTCAAAGACTCCCAAAAATATGTAAAAGTACTTTTTCTCAGTGGTAACTTTATCTGACAGGTCATAACTTAACACCATGAGCCATTCCAACAGTCTGAAACATTTCTTAAGTAAAATAATAGTCTTTCTCATGCTTATTATTACAAAAGCAACACTCACAGAGTTTCAGCTTAAACAAACAAAAGAACAGCTAACCATGTGTGATCAGAACCATGTAAAAAAAGAATATAATACAAATTCAAGTGGCAATCTTTCAGCATTTATTAAAATTTAGTACTAGTGACCCTCTTTTCCCCAGAGGGTTTGACTCCTCAGATTTGGAAAAGTTGCTGAAATGATCACAGGGATAAATCTGGAAATATATTTAAACTGGGAGAACATTAATTTAAATTATGATAATATGACCTATTAAAGAAATAAATTAAAATATCTCAATTGATTATGTCAAAAGGAATTAAATTCCAAATGAGGCTGAACACCAGTTATGCTTCAGTTTGGGAGAGGTGGAGATAATATGAATGTTTAATTCTCTGCTTATTTACAGAAGCACACTAGTGGCTTTCAACCTTCTCCAGTTTTCAGACCCCTAAGAATTTACAGCAGAGGATCCCACTAAAGAAGCACAGGCCTACTCACAAGAGGCTTGCTTTACCTGGCTGCTTTTACTGATCTGTCAGAAATACTCCATGGAAATTAAGGGCCTAAAGAGCTGCAGTCAAACCCTGCTGAGGACAGACGCTGCTTCCACAGTTAATTGCTAGGAAGGCAGGTTGCTGTCAGCTTTCAGCATGCCCAGAGTGTGGCTGGGATTTGGATTTGCAGGGTACATGCAGGCACAGGTCCTGGCAAAACTGTGGATGGAGAGAGAAGCTTGTCTGTGGTCCCCAGCAGATGTAATGAGCAGAAGGCTTCACCCATATGAATGGCTTAATGGCAGGATAAGGAGGAATGGGCTGCAAGATTACTTTTGCTACCTAGGAAAAGGACAGATGTGGAAAAAGGCAATGGGAATATCTGACTATGCTACAGCAGGACTGAGCTGCCAAATTTCCTTTAGACCTTCATCCATTTATGTCTGCAATAGCAAGTCCCCATAAATCAATGCTCCTCTGCAGAGGGAAGTCCATATCCCCTGTACTTTTCTCTTTGCTGCTGGCAGCTTGGCCCATGGTCTTTCCCTTCACTCTCTGCTGATGGATGGGGCAAGCAGGGCAGAGCAAGCAGCCTCAGACAGTCTCTTAATCTCCCCTGAGCAATTAATTCTACTTTGTATGTGCAGTTAAATATATAATACTCTCCCTGGCACAAGGCAGCAGAGGCAAGGGAGAGGCTTGGGCCTGATATTTGGGAATCTGGGGACTCAAGCTCTTCTTTAACCCACCAGCTCCCCTCCAGGACATACAGTCAGTTTGACCCTTCTCCTCCCAAACTGCTTCAGATGCTGCCTTTCTCCTTTTTTACACAAAATCTAAGTTCTGTTCAATTGTGAAATTTACACAACTCCCCACATCTTCATAATTCTCACAATACATTCTGGTAAGAGAAGGGCATCCAGATCTGCTGCTGCAGGGTCCAGGACAAGCAAAGTAACTTCATCACTGTTGTTCTCATCCCTAATACTCAGCTTTCCTTTTTAGCATCATCTTAAGCATTTATAACAACACAGCACTGCTGAGGACAATGCATGCAGGATTCATCACTGCAGCAGAACCTTATGCCAATTATTCTTCATCTCTCTTTTACAAAGAACAGGTAGAAAACAGAAGGAGTTACAATTCTACTATCTTCACTCTCACAGCTTCCTGAAACTTGTGGCATTTTTAAATGTAACATGAGTATCTCAGAACTGGAAGGTTACACAGACATTATATAAATAACAGACACAATATCAAGTTAATAATTGAGACTAGTGAAAATTGTCTACAACTTGACTTTAATTGAATAAATGAGTATATGAGGTATGCCCCTGCTACATTGCTGGAAACACTTTATTTCCGTAGCACTGATATTATAGAATCATAAAATGGTTTGGGTTAGAAGGGATCTTAAAGATCATCCAGTTCCAATGCCCCCTGCCATGGGCAGGGGCACCTCCTCCTAGATCAGGTTGCTCAAAGCCCCACCCTTGAACACCTCCAGGAAGGGGGTGTCTACAGCTCCTCTAGAGAGCCTGTTCCAGTGGCTCATCACCTCACCCACCCTCATCCCATCAGCTGTGTCCTGTGTCCCCAAAAATTAAAGGAACAAATCCACTGGTATATGACTAGAAATGAGAAGACTAGGCCCACACCACAGAAAGGAAAAGGGTTATGTACAGAATTAGATCAGTATGACTCATCCTGAACATTGGGCTTGAAGAATGTTAATAGTACTATTGTGGTATCAAGCTGGTTGCTACAGTTAAGATTGCACTTGGAATTTCCATTATAAATCCTATTTTCAGGGGTTTATAACTTGGCTGTAGTATAAATTCAATCACAGGTGAAACTCAACACACAGAGTCTCATCACTGGAAGCAAATGGTTTTTTAAAGAAAAATCTTCTTGGTTGGTTGAGGTCAAAGGAATGAAAAAAAAAGGTAAAATCATTAAGGGAGAGTTGACACTTTTCTGCCTTCCTGTTAATTTACAAATGACCTCTGTATTTAAACTCAGGATTTCAGAAGTCATTAATCCAGAAGTGGAAGTGCTGTCTCTAGGTGTTTGGAAACAAAACTCATTAAAAACACCTGAAATGTTACCCTGAAAGAGCTACTAGAAGGTATATTCAGCAACTACTCCAAAGATTCAGTATAAATTTTTATCTTCAGAGGACCAAATTTCAGCATTGGCATAAACTGCAGAGATTTCATCAATTTCTGATCAACTAATGACACTACATTTCAAGCATGGAGTTGTCTCCAAGAACACTGGCAAAGCCTACTATCAGCACCAGGATGGATCTTGCAGGGTCAGGCAACCAATACAGGTTTCTAAAGTCAGCTCAAGTACATTCATGTGGTCAAACTCTGCCTGAACCAGAGGCTTCATGTGATCCCTTGTGTGTTCTATGTAGGTTGACCTATGCAGGTCAACAGTATTTTAGACATGGTCAGTGCATCCTAGATGTGAAACAGCAGAGCACATCCCAACAAGGTATCTTGTTCTGCCCACCACCTACCTGGACCCTTGTCCACTCCCCTCTTCCTCTGTATTCACACAGCTTGTTAATAAGCATTTAAGCCATCTGATAATACTGCATTTTCTGTTCCCACTTTCTCTACCTCCGTTGAGAAAAGACCACCAGTTCCACCAGCTTCCACATGACACACCTTGCAGCTAGTCTTTTCAGATCAAGTTATTTACATTTTTAGTCAGAACTTTCACGTCAGTAGCAGTGGTTTGGGGGGTTAATAGCCCTTTAATGATACAGACTGAAACCTAATTGGAAGCTTCTAATTGATTGTTTCTGAATGGAAGGAATTAATTGCACCTAGGAAAATCTGATGGGGCTCTTGTCAGGCATCCACCTAGATTGGAAGTATTTCCCCAAAGCTGCTGAGTTAATAAGCTTCCTAATTTCATTGTAGGAGATTTTGTTTCATTAACTTCCCTCACCCATGTCTGTCTAGACTTGTCAAAAGAATTTCACATGATCACAGATCACCTTAATGCATCTCTAACACATAACTGCCATGAAGACTTGGATCATGGGCCCTTGAGACAAAATGTACAAAACCCTTAAGTGATGGCTTTGATCTTCAAATTCACAATGTTCTTTCTTCCTTTTAATTTTCCCTCTTCAACGTATGAAATATACGTTGGCTAATGAGCAATGCCTGCTGGTGCCCCCAGGAACCATAGTCCTGAGGTAGTGGGAGCCCCTCACAGGGACATCCCCAGGAGTTGGGACACTTGGCATCTGGTGGGCTTCATTACAGCTCCAAATTAATCTTTCTGCTTGAAGCAAAACCAAATAATTCAAAATGTTTGGGTGGAGTTTTTTTCCCCCTTGCATTAAAACAGTGTTATGGGGTGTTTAGTAGGTTCCACAACATACGACAGGGTGGCAGAGCCTCTGCTTCTTCTCACCTCCTGATTGGTAAGTGGTATTTCTTCCCATGCATGATGGAGTAGTGCAATAAAGCAAAAGGGTCCCAACCTGCAATATCAAAAGAGTCTGCCTGAGAGGAACTTAATGATCCCTGATGAAGAGGAAAATGTGAGGGGTAGTTTATGGGAAAATTGAGGAGCTTACTGCAGAAACTTGTATTGCTGGCAATATAGTGCAGGACTGCCGTACTCTCTCCTTGCTTATGAGCTAATAAATACAGACAAGCAGAAAATATTTTTCCTTAGTGGCTGTGCCAGTAAAAGATACCCTTTTAGGCATTAGTTGTAGCCTCAAAACCCAGGAGCAGCTTTTCTAAACTTCAACAGAAGCATAGTGTGGCAAAGCCAACCTTACTGTGCAACACCACAAACTCCAGAGCAAGGCAAAGAGGCAAGGAGAAAATGTTACTGCTGTGGGCAAGTGACAGCTTAAGAGTAGCAAGGTTCAAGTTCAGTAAATGTCAGAGAGCCAGCTATGTCAATTGGACCAAATTTTGAGTTCAACATCAGAGGGACAACACTGAGAGATGAACTAGGGCTGGGGAGGTGAAAGAGTCCCCAGGATGAAAGGAGATCAGGTGAAAAAGTGGTCTTAGCCCAGAATCCAAGCACTCTGCAGTGGGAAAAACGCATATGCAGTCCAGGGGTAAGTAATGCAAACCTGTGGGGAACAGTCCCTCTTTTTCCCCTCTATAGAAGACTAAACAACAAATGCCTTTCAAGTCAGCAAGACAGGAGTGATGCCTTTTCACTGATTCACTCAAGGACAGAATGAGCAGGCCTCTTGCCCTACCAGATAAGTGCAGAGCAAAGAAGCAGCACAAGGGTCATAATAAGTGGCAGAGAAATAGACAATAGGTTAAAAACTGCCTCTAACAGAATATGTACCTGGCCAATGGTGATTGGCTAATTCAGACCGTGGTGCTTTCTGGAACAATGGTCTCTGATCCATAAAAAAGAGAGTAGGATCTGCTCTCTGTGGGTCTCTGCTCGCTATCTCTGCCTGCCTGAGACAAGACCCCACTGCAGCACCTGAATCTGCCTGAGTGCTACTCCGCTGCGAGGAGAAGCAAAGAGGGGGGCGCCGCCTGTGCCCACTCCCAGGGACCCAACC
>NW_009953505.1:3672321-3682035 GCF_000747805.2 Chaetura pelagica | reverse complement strand
GGGGGGGGGGGAAAGCCCAGAAACCATCCGGCCAGCCGGTAGCCCTCTGGTACCGGCTCGCGACAAAACCCTATATCCCCACTCTTGGACAAGAACCATCAGTAGCAGCACCACTAGCACTGCCAGATGGAAAAACCCAAAGGATTCAGTTTAGACCCCTGCCTCTCTAGAAACATCTTCCTAGATTCAAAGGAGCAGAAGAAAGGAGAGAACAGGTATCTTTTTACTTTGAAAGGAAATAAAGTTAATAGTAGAGAGTGAATAACATGTAAAGCAAAATAAAGGCTGGGTGGAGAATGGATGGAGAATAGCCCTGAGGAGAAGGAGTTGGGGGTGTTGATTGATGATAAGCTAAACATGAGCCAGCACGGTCAACTGCATCCTGGGCTGCATCAAATGTGCATCAGATGGAGAGAGATGATTCTGCACCTCCATTCTGCCCTGGTGGCACCTCACCTGGAGCACTGCATCCAGCTCTGGTGCCCCCAGCACAAGGATGTGGACCTGTTGGAACATGTCCAGAGGAGGGCAACGAAAATTATCAAAGGGCTGGAGGACCTCTTCTATGAAGACAGGCTGAGGGAGTTGGGATTGTTCAGCCTGGAGAAGAGAAGGTTCCTTCTGGAAGAAACAGACTCCATGTCTGGCTGAGAGAGTTGGGGTTGTTCAGCCTGGAGAAGAGAAGGCTCAGGGGAGACCTTGTAGCACCTTCCAGTACCTGAAGGGGCTACAGGAAAGCTGGGGAGGGGCTTTTTACAAGAGCTTGTAGTGATAGGACAAGAAGGAATTGCTTTAAACTGAAAGAGCGTAGATTTAAGTTAGACTTTAGGAAGAAATTCTTTACTGTGAGGGTGGTGAGGCACAGGTTGCCCAGGGAAGCTGTAGATGCTCCATCCCTGGGAGTGTTCAACAAGAGATTGGATGGGGCTTTGAGTGACCTGGGGTAGTGGGAGATGTCCCTGCCCATGCAGCAGGGTTAGAACAAGATGATCTTTAATGTCCCTTCCAACCCAAACCATTCTATGAATCTATGATTCTAAAAATGAGACTTTGCAACGTGACAGCAGAGTTAAGCCAGCAGGCATTAGTAAGTAGAGTAGATTCAGGATCAAAATTGTGGGGCAAAATATTTCTGCTTATTTAGGTTCACAGTCCTCCATTTTCAAATGTTGAAATAAAGCCCTGCCAAGTCCCTCATCCACAACTGTTTTGATTCATGTAATAGTCCCCAAAGAACAGCCCCAGCTGTTACAATCAGAGGAGATAACAAATTGCTGAACAAGTATCTCCCCTGCTCACAGCGTTTCAAGTGGCGGAGCAGAGAAAGACGTCGAAGACAGTCAAATGCACAGAAGTGTGTTTATGGGTGTTTAGGAACAGAACTGCCTCATTTGCTTCAGACTAAAACTGACATAAGCCTACTGGTGGGAGGGGAGAGGAGAGCTCATCTGGACTTCTTCTATCTTAAAATAGAAGGGAAAATCTCTAGGAAGCAAACCTACGCATTGAGCCATGATGAGAGCTGAGCCTTGGGAATCCCCTGGGGATTTTTCATACCAGGATGGGTGCAGCTTCAGCAAGAGGTAGCCTTCAAAATTAGCCCCAGCATGGCACAGAGCCAAGAGGTACCACAACCTGCAGGGATGCCCAGCAGATGCAGCTGGGGAACAGTGGCCTCATGGAAGAGCAATGGTCAGTTGCAAGACACTGGTTTGCAATCTTTGGAATCAAGGACATCCACAGAGTTTCTGAATTGGCAGACAGAAAAGAGAGAAGAGGCTTTGCTTAAACAGAGGACTACACCAAAACAATAAAAAGGGAAGGCTGGCCTATCATCTTCAGAGCATTCAGGTTGATACCTTGTTTCTTACTTCCTCACTGCTTCTTTGCTGGTCAAGATGCTGCTTGGTGGGGTGAAAGAGTGGCATCTTCTGAACTGAGCCACACACATGATCCCCTTCAAATTAATTTTGGTGGCAGAATGTACGGAGTAGAGTAATAATCAATATAAATAAGGTTGTCAAAATAAAAGAAATAATGTGATAGACTGAGTTCTCAACTTATTTTTAAAAAGATAATGAAATCGTTTATCTTTAAATTGAAATACTTTGTGTTTGATGTATTGTAAAATTCTTACAAGTACAGAGAATTACAGAATTGTCAGAGTGGGACGAACCTCTAGAGATCATCTAGTCCAACTCCCCTGCTAAAGTAGGATCCCCTAGAGCACATCACACAGGACTGCATCACGTGCATTTTTAATGTCTCCAGAGAAGGAGACTCTACAACCTCCCTGGGCAGCCTGTCCCAGGGCTCTGTCACCCTCACCATAAATAAGTTTTTCCTCAGATTGCCATGTTCCAGCTTGTGCCCATTGCCCCTCATCCTGTGACTGGGAACTACTGAAGGGAGTCTGGCTCCATCCTCCTTGCACCTACCCTTTAGATATTTACAGGCACTAATAAGGTCGCCCCTCAGCCTTCTCTTCTCCAGGCTAAGCAGTCCCAGATCTCTCAGCCTTTACTCATACGGGAGATGTTCCAATCCCCCAGTCATCTTTGGTGCCCTCTGCTGGTCTCTCTAGTAGTTCCCTGTCTCTCTTGAACTGAAGAACCCAGAACTGGATGTAGTATTCCAGCAATACTTATTTCTAATAATAAAAACAAAACAACAAAGAGATGTTTTCAAATAACTTAAAAGACATTTTGTTATTTTCTCAAGGTAATTACACACACACAAAAAAAAAGGGTAACTCTTATACCCAAAACTAGGCAGAAGGAATTTATCTCTATATGTGGAAGAAAAGAAACATTACTCCCACTTTTTTAAAGGGTAGAAAGGAGAACCCTGAGAACTACCAACCTGTCTGCCTCACCTCTGTGCCTGGGAAGATCATGGATCAGATCCTCCTAGAAGACATGCTAAGGCACATGGAGAACAGGGAGGTGATTCAGGACAGCCAGCATGGCTTTACTAGGGGCAAGTCCTGCCTGACCAACCCAGTGGCTTTCTACAGTGGAGTGACAGCATCAGTGGACAAGGGAAGACCTACAGATGTCATCTAACTGGACTTCTGCAAGGTCTTTGACACGGTTTCCCACAACATCCTTCTCTCTAAGTTGAAGAGATATGGATTTGATGGGTGGATTTTTCAGTGGATAAGGAACTGGCTGGATGGTTGCATCCAGAGGGTAGTGGTCAATGGCTCATTCTTCAGATGGAAAATGGTGACAAGTGATGTCCCTCAGGGGTCAGTGCTGGGACCAGTGTTGTTTAATATCTTCATTAATCATATTGACAGTGGCATTGAGAGCACCCTCAGCAAGCTTGCTGATGACACCAAGCTGGGAGGTGCAGTCAATATGCCAGAGGGATGGGATGCTATCCAGGGGGACTTGGACAAGCTGGAGAAGAGGGCCCAGGTGAAACTCATGAGGTTCAACAAGGCCAAATGCAGGGTCCTGCACCTGGACCAGGGCAACCTTCTAGTGATTTTCCAGTACCTGAAAGGAGCCAATAAGAAGGCTGAGGAAGACCTGTTCACTGGGGCATGTAATGGTAGGACAAGGGGTAATGGTTTCAAGCCATAGAAGGGTAGATTTAGGTTGGGCATTAGGAAAAGGTCTTTAACATGAGGGTGGTGGATCACTGGAACAGGTTGCCTAGAGAGGTGGTGGAGGCCCTACCCCTGGAGATATTCAAGCTCAGGCTTGATGGGGCTCTGAGCAATCTATTCTAGTTTGAGATATCCCTGCTTATTGTAGAGGAGTTGGACTAGATGACTTTTATGGTCCCTTTCAACCCAAGACATTCTATGATTCTATGGGTAGTTGTAAAACAAAATATATCATAATTGTACCTCTGTTGCAGAGGAAACAGAAGTGGTGGATCTATATTAGAAATGTAATGAAAAAATGTGTTACACCTAAAAAATAAACCAATAAAAATTGGTGCCAGCTCCTTTTTCATCAGCTGCTATAGCACACAAACCTCTATGTTCCTGCAGGCTGCTCCCCAAGTGCCATCCTTGCTGCCCTGCCTGAGAGCATGTGCTTTAATGCTACACTAGGTAAGTGCCCTAATACAGAAACAGGAAACTTTGCCAACAATTTTTAATTGCATAAGGATTTTGAAAATAGAAAACACCACTATCATTTTCAATCTGTGAAGCTATTCCAAACAAAGGAAAGTAAAGTTTAATTAAACCTAATTCAAATCTATTCCTTATCTCCCAGTGGAAAAGTCTTATCTACAAGGACCCAGCTGCCAGGCTTATTGAGAGGGGCATATTCAGGGTGGTTTATGTCAAGCTGTTCATGTAGCTGAAACTGGAACCCTGATCTTTCCACTGAGACTATGAGCATTCACTTGTGTGCTCTCTCATCCCATAAACAGGGCAAAAATCCTTTATTTGATGATAAAGTGGACTGAACTTCTTCAGACAAGGAGAGGTTTGGCCTTGGTCTTTTACATAACAGAAATAGCATCTCTCTTGTTCTAACTACTGGATTGTAAAATAAAAGCATGATCCCTGCTCCTTTTTTCTTTTTTCTTTTTTTTTTTTTCTTTTTTTTTGGCAGCATTAGCCTTCAGGAAAAGCCTCCAGCTGTAAATCCAGACTGATTAAGGTGTTTTCCATCCCTTCTCCCTTAGCTCTGAGAAAAGATCTATGTTCCAGAGAAGGAAACACATCCCTGTCTGAAGCAACCTTCATTGGCTGGATGGTTACTGCCAGATTAACCTGCTGCATCCTGCTACCACCCTCCATCCATGCTTAAAATTTCCCCTGTGCCCGGCTATAAAAATTCATGTATGTAACAGAACTACAGAGGTATACCTACTTATAATTATAAGACTTGCCTTCCTTTGTCTTCTTTCCATGGTGTGTAATGTTCTCACCACTCTTCACATGTCTAGATTATAGTAAGTCATAGAATCATAGAATCATCAAGGTTGGAAAAGACCTTCAAGGTCATCGAGTCCAACCATCTCCCCTGTAACACCTACATTTATTTTAAATTTAGTTCATTTAATGTCATTCCAAAATGTGAGTGTCTATTTAGGACCTACCTGGGGCAAAAAGCATGTTTGCATTGGCTTTGAATCTCCCAACTTCTTTATTTTCCTGCCCATCCACTGAGGACTTCTGTCTCTGAGAGATTTCATGCTCTATCAGTCCCTTGCCACAGAGTCAGAGACCTCTAGTTTCTCTTCATCCTGCCTGAGTAAGCCTGTTCAATTCAGCTGCAGCCAAGTGTCTACAGCTGAGTCAAATGCCATCCTCACTCAAGAACTGCAGATGTCCTCTAGATCTTCCTGGAATACACTGCAGTGCCAGAAAATTGAGGAAAGAAGGACACAAAGTGGACAAAAGAATTGGCCATGCCCAGGCACGCTGGCCTCTGCCCATCCCACACATGCTCTGTTGTGAAGCAGCACTGACTCAACCCTGCCCAAGGACCACAATGCCCTCACACAACATAACCCAGCACAGTAATATACCCAGCCAAGAACAAACAACATAATGGAGCTGGCTGAAAAATCTGTTGGGGATTTTATGGCATTTTTTACCTACTTTATGTGTTCTGCCTGCCAGAAAGTATAGGAGGCCTAAAGCAGTTAGAACAAGATGTTCAGGACGCAGTGTAAGGCAGGAGAACAGGAGCAATTTATTCCATATCCACAACAGGACAAATAACTTGGTGTAACATAACATAGAGGAATAAAGACAGAGACATTTTCAAGCAAGCTGGGGATCCCCTTTGCAAAGCACTTTCTGCATGTACTTTGCCTGCAAGCAGCACATCACCCTTCCTGAGGGGCAGCCACGTTGGTACTGCTGGGACGAGCAGCACAGGAGCCTTTAGCATGTGGCTAACAGAGGGCTGGGGCTGGTCTCCCTTGATCTCCTGTGGGCTCTCCTGCCCACAACACATCAGGCAGTTTCCCTGCAGCACCAGAGGTGCAGAGGGCTTCCGAGCAGAGCTCATGGTTGCTGCAGCCACAGTAGGAACTGAGACTGTAGTTTGTGGGGGTGGGGACACACACCCGATCCTGTCCCCTCCAGTGCCAGCTGAGGGCTCTGGTAAAGGTGATCACAACAGCACATCTGATTTCACTAAAAGGGCTGAAGCAGGAGAATATCTTGCACCCCTCATGAAGAGGACTCTGGTGCTTCACTTTGCTCTTCTGGCTGAGCTATACTGCTGACTTACTCAGAGGATTTGCCAACCCACAAAACACACCATCCCAGACAGGAGAAACTCAGTGGAACTTGGGAAGCAGAAAGATCATAGAATCACAGAATGGTTAAGGTTGGAAGGGACCTTAAAGATCATCAGGTTTCAACCCCCCTTGCTATGAGCAGAGACACCTCACACCAGACCAGGCTGCACAAGCCTCATCCAACTTGGCCTTGAACACCTCCAGGGAGGGGGCTTCCACAACCTCCCTGGGCAACCTATGCCAGTGCCTTACTACCCTCATGGGTATAAGATGGGGTATAAAACCCAAGTGCTTAGGGGACTAGTCTGCCACTCCTAATTCCTCAATAATTTTAAAGTCTCAGTGCAACACTGGAATGCACCTGAGACTCCTCTGGTTACAACAGCCTTCATCCTCTTTCACAGCTTTTCAATTAAATGGAGGTGTATTAAAGTATAGAGGGAGTTTGACACCACCTTCAAAGTGTCCCTAATCTCACAGGAGTTATTGAAATGGAAAGGATATTTTGAGTCATCTCTTTTTATTTAACTGCCTAATCAGACAGATACTTTCATTGTCTGATTTGTGCCAGCATTGAGATTGAACTCAGGATTCACATCTCATAGCTCCTAATTTTATCACATTAGGGCTCAAATGAGATACAGCAGCCCAGACTTTTTCCAAATGGTAGCCTGCAGGACTCCTTTATGAAGTAGGTTAAAAAAGACCTTTGGTACTTTCCTAATAGATAGACTTTATTTACAGATTTTAGAATGACTAAAAAGATTCACTGCAGAGATGAAGCCAGCTGACAGGCTGCATTTGAGTTGCATGTAATAGATAAGGAGACACTGCAATACAATAGACTTTCAAGATCTCTGCAGCTCTACTTTTCTACTTGTTTTTAATACATGGAGAATTTTCCGCCCTGCTCTGCTGGAGTTTTGACCATAAGGAGAATATCTTTTGGGACAGTTTCTTTCCTGGGGCCCACGTGTTCCATTTAGACTATGTGAGATATGATTCGGCTTAGTGTTGAGGTGTTTTAAAATACTTGAGAAGGGGGGAAAGAAGGCATTTTGTGATAATTTCTCTTCTTCTGATAGCTAACAAGGCAAGAACAAAGGGGGCTTTGTAGGACTATTTTCTATTGAAAACTAGATTATGGCATCACAGTCCAATGACCTTCTGCTATGATGCAATAAACTATCCAATGGGCTAAGCAAAAAGAATGGACAACAGGTTAGAGAATAACATTTTTTCTACTCTTTTTTTTTTTTTGTTCTTCAGGAATGAAATAAGCAAGAAAGTCAGTGACTGATTCTATGCTACTAAGGGTTACCCATTTGTATGGTCATTAAGTATAATTAACTTTGTAATTATACATTTTGCTGTTTTATGCTTCCTGGCAGGCTAGCATCATTTTATCGGAAGCAGAGGGTGCAATGGGGGGTTTTAATAGCTGGGCCTTTTGTCAAACTACAGTCATCTCTTCCACATGCAGTCCTTTGTAAATCACAGAATGTTAGAGGTTGGAAGAAACCTCTGGAGATCATTGAGTCCAACTGCCCTGCCAGAGCAGGACCAAAAACTAAGGCAGATCACTCAGAAAGGCATCCAAACAGGTCTTCAAAGTCTCCAGAGAAGGAGACTCCACAACCTCTCTAGGCAGCCTGTTCCAATGCTGTCACCTTCACAGTAAAGAAGTTTTTCCTCATGTTGAGGTGGAACTTCCTGTGTTCGAGTTTGAGTCCATTGCCCCTTGTCCTATCACAGGGCACAAGTGAAAATAACTTGTCCCTGCCTTCTTGATGCCAGCATAACGTCAGCTCTAGGAAGAAATGGTTAAGTGGACCATAGCCATCATGTCGAAGGACAACCAAGACCAAATCCAGTGAGAGTACATATGTGACTCAGCATCATCTCAGTTATCAGTTAACACAGTGTCCTTAGTGCACAGATGTCAATTAACTAAGATGCTCGTGCACAATGGACACCTACTAAGAGGGTTGAGGGGGTGAGTGGTGGTTGTTCTGAGCACAGAAAGGAGAGTGTTTCTGATAACCAGACTAGGTGTCTTGTCCTGGCAGTTCTGAAGATGCAGAGCAGTGGTTAATGTTGCAAGCAGATGCAGTGGGAATGTGCAAATGAAAGTACTTGTAACCTTCAGTTCCCATTGCTCGCCTCATCACAGCCATCCTCAGAGAGCTGCCCTCCACTGTGCTTTGCAGGAATCAAAAGAGCTATCTCATTCCCAACCTACGTGCCAGTTGGACTCTTGCATAAATCATCATGTTACCTGTCTCCTTGTAAAAGGAGAGAGATAACATTCTCCTCCAGCTCATCAGCATGTGTGTCACCAAATAAATTAACTACAGCAGCCGCTTTGGTTTTCTCAAACAAATTAAGATTTTGTTCTCAAATTAGGTTACATAGAAAGCATGTACAGCACAGGGACAAAGAGATTATGGGCTTCATTCTCAGGATGCCTATTGCTGCCCTGCTCCAATGTCATTTCAGGGGATTTTCTCTCAGTTTCCAACAACATGACAGTAATCAGAATCTTGATGTGCCCCAGTTCTCCTTTTGAAGAAGGTCAATGAGTGTCTGTCCTAACCTCTGCCATGTAAGAAAGAAGATGATGCTTCACTCCTATGGTGATAAATTGCTCCTACAGACTCGTTCAGGATTTGATCCTTGGAGTCAGAGCTGGCATTAATTTAATCAGACACAGAGCACGACTCTCACCCTCATTCTTGCAAGTATGAGACCCTTATTTAACAAGAGATCACGCAGTGGATAAATATTTGAAGTTCACTTCTAAATAAGGCTGCCTGAAGCTTAGAAATCACCATGCCTTCCTGTTAGTTCAATAGGATATAGAAGTGCTTCTGGGTTAAATGGGGGAGGGGGGGGGTGTCACTAGGAACAAGATGAGCAAAGTATTGTGATTGTTATTCAGTAGCTAAGCTGGAGACCTAAGGTCACTGCCCACTGTGCTGCCGGTCCCATCCCATTGTTGGAAGACATTTCCTACTGCTGTGTACATATGCTTTTGTCTCCTGTCGTTCCTGGAACAGGTTGCCCAGTAAGGCTATTCAATCCCCATCCTTGGAGATGTTTGAAATTTAACTAGACTGAGCAACTTAACCAAACTGGAACTACTTCAAGAAGGGTGTGGGACAGAATGACCTCCAGAGGCCCCTTCTAACCTAAATTACTCTGTGATTTGTTCACAGGCAGATGTAAAAAGAGTTACCAGTTCTTTGATTTATCATCACCTAGCTAATTGGTCATTTATTAACCACAAAGTCAAGTATTCCTTCTCCCTGACTCAATCACATGGGTATAAGAAGAACAAAAATGAGAATAAAAGAGCTGTTTCAGGGAAGTTACTGTATGGTATATGAAGCAAACAATACATTTCAGTATTATTGGGTTGAAATTATAAAGAATAAAGCTCTTAGAAGAAAGAAAATTAGGAAGGACTGCTGAAATGGAGTCCATCTG
>NW_009953505.1:3655786-3672077 GCF_000747805.2 Chaetura pelagica | reverse complement strand
GCTGAACCAAATTCTTTTGCTAGACACATTGCCTACATCAGTAGGCACTGTTCCCAGTTTTGCCAGCAGGCAAAACTTCACCTAAGCCAGCACATTTGATCAGTGCTGTAGGAAGTACCATTTGATCAGTGAATGGCAATCTTCCTCCAGGTGAATGCTGAGCTACAAATGATCCAGTACTAAAAGCTCTGGATTGTTCTTTCCACCTTTGCAGAGACACCCTGTGTGTCCTTGGCCCTCAGACTGTTGCAGCTATCTAAATTTAGTCACCTGCTTGTCCAGGTGCAACCTGTAGCAAATGGAGAGCAAAACGCCAGCAGATTCATCCCTCTCACCTTGGACAGGTATCTCAGACTTGCTTCAGTTTTCCATTGAGGGTGCCTGGCTCTCACCTTTCACCCCTCCTTGCCTTTACACTGGGCAGGGAAAAGAAGAGAAAGTAAAGTAAAGTAAAGGAAAGTAAAGTAAAGTAAAGTAAAGTAAAGGAAAGTAAAGGAAAGGAAAGGAAAGGAAAGGAAAGGAAAGGAAAGGAAAGGAAAGGAAAGGAAAGGAAAGGAAAGGAAAGGAAAGGAAAGGAAAGGAAAGGAAAGGAAAGGAAAGGAAAGGAAAGGAAAGGAAAGGAAAGGAAAGGAAAGGAAAGGAAAGGAAAGGAAAGGAAAGGAAAGGAAAGGAAAGGAAAGGAAAGGAAAGGAAAGGAAAGGAAAGGAAAGGAAAGGAAAGGAAAGGAAAGGAAAGGAAAGGAAAGGAAAGGAAAGGAAAGGAAAGGAAAGGAAAGGAAAGGAAAGGAAAGGAAAGAAAAGAAAAGAAAAGAAAAGAAAAGAAAAGAAAAGAAAAGAAAAGAAAAGAAAAGAAAAGAAAAGAAAAGAAAAGAAAAGAAAAGAAAAGAAAAGAAAGCGGGAGTAGAAGACATTTTGGAACTGAACATGGAACAGGGCTTTATCATAAATTCCCTGCACAGCACCAGGAATGTATACGATCTGCAGTTTGAATAAATATTTAACACCTAAGTGGAGGCTCCATCTTTGATCAGGGACCACACTTGGGAATAAATTGTCATTGCCTTTTAAATTGCTGCAGTTAAGCTATAGCAGGTTATATACAGCCGTTACATAAAGCTATATACAAAGAACAGTTTCTATGCCACCACACCAGAAGCAGAATATGAGTTACACAACACTTAGGCTGAGATGCTCTATCCAAGGGAAACCACATTCCTCACTCTCAGATTTCATATTGGACATTTATACCGTGGGCAAGAAAATGGATTTTCATAGGAATACATATTTATTGCTCTTACTCAAACACAGCATTAAAAATGTGCAAAGCATTTTTTAATCCAAGTTAGAATTGAATTGCCTTAACTGTTCCAAGCCAGGTCTTCTTCTCCTCTGAACAAAACCTATCCAAGATATGATGGCTTTTTTAATGTTCTAATTAATCTACTGCTGTTCACTGAGAATACGCCAAGTAGCCATAGTTTTTTAAGGAGCACTGACAACTTGTAATCAAAACTAACATTGTGGTCATTGACTCTGGGTTCTTCCTTGACAAAAAAAAAACAACAACAAAAAACAAACAAACACACACACACACACAAAACCAAGCAAACTTTCAAACTCTAATACCTATATGTGGAAATTGTCAGTGGGAGGAAGAAAATGTCTAGATGTTTTCTAGACTGTTTCATGTGCCATGCAGAATTACAGAACCATGTAGCTATTTCCAGATGCCTGGCAAGTCCCCATCAGAAGCACCCTTTCTTCCATCTTTTAGACATCTTGCATACTTACAAAATGAAAATGTTTTTCCCATTCCAGAGCCTTAAGTCATCCCAAAGTGATGTGAAAGAAACACTACCAAAAAAGCTACCTTGTCTGTGGTAGCAATATTTTCCATTTCCACTGGAGAACCAGCACAGCCAGCTGCTGTGTTCCGAGGACATGGTGAGACTCTCCATGGCCTGGAGGGGAAAAATATCACAATGTCACCTACTAAATCAGTGAGTTAACTTTCTGCAGCAAACAGATGCTCTCCAGCGGTCTCCAAGGTGAGCTGAGCTGAGTTTCCAGGGGCATATGGCAGCTCCAGTGCACCTGCCTGAAGCATGCAGAGCCACCCCCTGGGCACACAGTGGATGGGATGTGCTGGGGACATGGTACCTCCCTGAGCAAGCCCTGCAGAGAGCACACGGGCACACTCAGTGCAGCAATCTCAGCCACAGCCTTACAAACCCAGGACAAGGCAGCTCAGCACAGCAGGAACTTGCCGCAGGTCACAGCCCCTCAGCAGATGTCACAGGACCTCAGCTTTACAGCCCATCCAGGCAGTGCTGGTCTGGCATGAGGTTTCATTTTGCTTTGTTTTCTTTCCCCAGAACCAAGACACTGCTGTGTGTATTTGCAGTCCTACCCACTGCCCTGCCTCAACGCCATTTCTAGTGAAATGCTGCTGTTCAAAAGTAATGAATAAAGCAGCTTCCCTAGCTGTCCTAACAGAAGACAGCCATGAGCTCACCATGCTACTCCAAAGGAAAATTAACTGCAATGAATCTGCAACTGCTTCCCCAAAACCTCTCGCTCCCCATCTCCCCAGACTCAAAATACTCCAGAGACCAGAGTTTGTGACCTCCATAATTCCCAGGTCTTGAGTGCAGATAATAACTGGAATTACCGAGGGTGATATCCTATCAATTTAATCAAGACAGCATATCCCAGGCCTTTATAAGACACAAGAAACACATCTAGTCATCCTGGCTAAGATCCAGAGTAGACCCAGATCCAGAAAAGTTCTTTGCTCCTACCTCTCACCAAAAGCAACAACTTGTAGGTACCCACACATTTCAATGGCCCTGGCAAGGCTCATGCTCTCCAAGTTATCCTGCTGTAGCCCATTTACCATTAAGCCCCAGCCCAGGTGAGATGGAGAGCAGCACATGGAAACTCCATCATTATGCACATAAACACAACTTGCACATTAAAGCTTCATCAGGCATAGTTACTGTACAATGTATTTTGTCTGCTGTGTGGTGAAGAATTTAATTCTGGCTCTTCCTTCTTTGAGGTTTCTAACAGCCCTTTCAGTTTGATGATATCTAATTACCTGGAGCATGAAGCCAGCTCCCAGAAGTTGGTCCCTGGCCTCCACCTTCTGCAGGGTTTCAATCAGACCAGCAGACCTGCAGGCATCAAAGGATTCACTCAGGCATCATCTGCCCACTCCATCGGTCATTGCAAGCAGCCTTTCCCAAATGCATTTTCTTTGCACCAGATGCTAATTGTGTGCAGCTCCTTTGGTGTCACAGGCATCTGATCCATCAACCTTTACACTTCCAGCCCCTGGACATGGCGCCATTTGATGCCAAGCAGCTCTGGAGCACCAGAAATCCCTCAAGCCATTCCCAGCAAGGGAGACAGAGATGTGATTCAGTCACCTGTCCTGCCCACCCCCCCTGGGACAGAGCCCCACAGCACCCACAGCCACCTTGCTCACCTCCAGATTCTCCTCCAGCAGAGGCTTCCTGCGAGTCCCATCAGCCAGGCAGGAGAGATCCCTTTGGGGAAGCCATGATAGCATACTCCAGCTCAGGAACTACTAGTGCAAGAGGAGCCCCAGGTCTCAGAGGATTTTGAAAAAAGGTGCTGAGAGTTGTTGTCCCTGTGCTGGGGATGAGGAGCACATTCAGTTCCAGGCTGAGAAGGAGGAAAGCAGGCAGGTTACCCAAACCAAGAACTGGACAGCATTGGAGGTCAATTGCAACAAGACTGTGCTCACAATAAAATGAGAAGCTACTGGGAAACAGGTGCTAACATCAACTCCATAAAGATTTTCCAAAACAGAGTATTGCCAACAGAAAACATGAATTTATTTTCATAAACAAATTGCTTGCCCAGACTAACAGAAAGAAAATCTTTTCTTGATGATTTTTTGCAGTTGAGAAGAAACAGAAAAGCTTTCTGTAAATGTTGAGGAGATTCTGTCTCCTCTTGCAGCTGCCTCAAGTGTCAAGAGAGATGAGATTACAACTGAGAGCGAGAAGAGGCCAAGTATTAGCAGAAAGCAAGAAGCATTGTCTTGAGACGATGCTGCAGCCACCTGCCAGAGCCAGTGACTGACACCTGTGGTCATCCATGTCCCCTGCAGGGCACCACTGCTCTTTCAGACTCCTGCTCTGTCATGAGCTCCTGGAGGCACAGCTGTGCTTTGACTAAATCATAGAATCAGAGAATGGTTTGGGTTGGAAGGGACCTTAAAGACCATCTAGTTCCAATGTCCCTGCATGGGCAGGGACACTTCCCACTAGACCAGGTGCTCAAAGCCCCATCCAGTCTCTCCTTGAACACTTTGAGGGACGGAGCATCCACAGCTTCTCTGGGCAACCTGTTCCAGTGTCTCACCATTCTCACACTAAAGAATTTCTTCCTAATGTCTGACCTAAATCTCCCCTCTTCCAGTTTAAAGCCATTACCCCTTGTCCTGTCACTCTATGTCCTTTAAATGTATTCCCCAGCTTTCCAGTAGGCCCCTTCAGGCCTAAAAGGTCTCCCTGGAGGGTGAGACCATCAAAAGAGGTCTGCAGCAGATGCAGCACAGAAATGAAGGTTCGTTCAGCTCATAGCAAGGTAACTGAGCTTGCAGGAGTTAGCAAGCACTTTCTTTGGTGCCTGTTTGGCTCCTTAACCTGGATGAGTAACCTTAATAGATCAGTAAGAGATGCACAAGACCACCCTGGGGAACTGGAGTTACCTGCTGCAGGGAAGCAGACTGGAAACTGGGAATCTCATCCTGTGCCAGAGACATTTGCAAACACTTCAGCCTGCCTGTATGGTCCATGGCATGTGTGGGTCCCACAGGAGGAGAAGAGGCAAGGGCAAGGAGAGGACCAGGGTGCTGTGGGCAGGTGCTGGCAGCTGGGCAGAGGCAGCTGCTGCAAAGACAGAGCTCCAGCAATTGCAGGGACCGACAGAGCTCTGCAGAGCACACAGCTTGTCTGCAGGCAGGAGGAGAGAAACAGGAACAGGACTCAATTACAGAAAAGCAGATAAAGATCATACCTGCCACAAATGAAAGAAAACTGAAAAACAGCCACAGCCTTCAATAGTCATAAAAAGAAAATGGTTCAGTCTGTGGCTGAAAGGCTGAAAGCAGACCCTGCAGAAGCACCCGGGGAGGCTACTTGACTTTGCTCTTCATAGCAGAACAGACATGCTCTGGGTAAAGCTCACCTGCAATGTTCAATTAAACCCTTTAACCTTGTCACCACGAACATCTCTCCTCTAGGGAAATAAAAAAATCAAATGTAGTAAACTGAAAATGCAGGAAGTCCTTTGCCAGAGTAATTCAAAGCACTGAAGGAAATTTGGGAAGATAATTCTTCATAGCAAATTGGGAGGTAGATATATAAAAGATCAGACAGCACAAAATCAGTGGTGGGGTCCATCTGATGAGATGCAGATGGCCACATCTGAGCTAACCATCCCAGGAATCCTGTGTGTTCACCAGAGGGTTTTCGTGGGGACACTGTCCCTGTGACTTTTCCTCCCTCTCCCCTGTGAGCAGTAGGAAGCATATACAAGACATGAGTTATGAGACAAGATACATGAGTTATGGGAAAAAATAGTTATTACATGTTTTAAGATGAAAACTGTGATCATAACAGGGAAGCTGCAGTGTAAGATACCACAGGTGGAACAGTTTACAGAATGTCAGGGGTTGGAAGGGAGCTCCAAAGATCATAATGTTCAACTCCCATGCCAGAGCAGGACCAAAAACTAGGGCAGATCACTCAGAAAGGCATCCAGATGGGTCTTGAAAGTCTCCAAAGAAGGAGACTCCACAACCTCTCTGGGCAGCCTGTTGCAGTGCTTTGTCACCCTCACAGTAAAGTTCTTCCTCATGTTGAGGTGGAACTTCCTGTGCCCAAGTTTGAATCCACTGGCCCTTATCCTATCACAGGGCACAAGTGAAAAGAACTTGTCCCTGCCTTCTTGATGCCCAGGCCTTGTGTATTTATAGACATTAATTACAACGCACTCACAGTTAAGGTTTTCTGATTCAACTCTACTTATCTATGTGACCTTAATAACCTCTCTGAATAGTTTCTAGACAAGACTGCACATGGCATACATAGGTCAGTGCTGGTTAGAGGGTGACTGACAGAGAGTAATTAAAATGCTATAACCATTCTCCAGCTATTTCACTGACTGATGGATAGACAGAGATGTGTGTGTATGTGACAGAGCACAAAGTAATTATACACGTCCAGGTCTTCACTCTTTCTAGTCTCGGCTGTTTGGCAGTTTCCTCAAGTTGTCTATGTCAGTAGCCAAGTTTTAATCACTGTTAAATCACACCATATGACTTGTGCTTTGGAGCACTTTGTCAACATCAAAAATAAATATTATTCCCACAAGGAATCCAGCTGGCCTCTAATTAGCTTTCAGAATATATCAATTAAGGTGTTAATGTGCTGTCCAATGATGAAAGCCACCATCCCATCAGCTTCTAGAAGATCAATACATGAAATACCCACCAATTTATTTTCCTGGCAAATGAATCAATATGGCAATTTTAATGCGACCAGTCATTAAATAGAAGTTATCAGTCATGGAGAAGACCCAAAACCAAACAAAACCAGTTGTATACATTCAAGCAGCATTTTTCATCAGTTGCAAACTTCTTTCTGGTAATTCTCATGGCAGAGAAATGTCAAATGTATAACAGCAGCAATACCACTAAGGGTCACTCACTGTCCTGAGCTTCAAGATATACATTACATGGCAAGGCCATCCTTACTTTTCTGAGGAGCTACCTCCTAGTGCTGCCTCAGTGCCAAGGAAATCTTTGTGTGATACCAAAAAAAAAAAAGCAAAAATAATAACAATTTGTATTTGCCCCTCATCCCTTTTTTATATCTTATTTCTAATAAAAGAGTGGCTATTACTGTTCCATTCTTTAGGAGTCCCATGTATTTCATGCCCATTTCAGCAGCATCTGAAGCTCCTTGCAGCCAGGTTTGTTGCATTTTTGCTGCATTTTGTGACTCACTCGAGTCTACCCCATAACCAGGAACAAGCTGAGTTTTGCAGCATGATGCTGGGAGAAGCCTGAGGCCCTGGGAAGCAAGGGTGAGCTCTAGCACAGAATAGCCTTGTTCTCAGATCCACACTACCCAGGACACACAATTAGGCATCACACAAGAGCCTGTTTTCCTGTGAAACATCTCACAAAAGTGCTTTTACCTGGTAAAGGAAAATCCTGGGAAAATTTCTCATCATCCCTAAAAATGGATCAGCAGTCAGCTCAGCTAAACTGACAGAGGTACAAAATGCTACAAGAGCGTCTCGACTATGTCAGGGACTGTTATCGCCTGCTATAAAGCACTTGTCAAACCAGAAGAAAAGCTGAGACAACAGCAGATTTCCCACAGCTCTGGTGAGAACACATTTGCATTACTGCTCGCAGTGAACAATCATTAGCATGAAGTGTTGGAATATAGGCAGAGAAGCAGCAGCAAGATCACAGGCAGGGGAACAACACCACAGACCATCAGGAAGGGTTCACAGTGCTCAAAGCCCAGCACCCTTTTCCCCACCTCCCATTGCTCCCAGGCTTTGAGTGTCAGTCCCTTCGTCTCATGCACTGAAGACTCCAGGTTTTTGCTCATGTTTCACATTAATATACTGAGCAGATAAACCCACAGCTGGTCTAAACTGACACAGCTCCATTGGGATGATGCTGGTAGCCACCAGCTACATTTCTGGACAGAGAATGAACAACACAGAAATCTCTTGGTCTGGGCAAGCAGGGTTTCTCCCTTTGTAAAACTTTCCAAATGGCCCTTCCTCCCAGGCTACTCCTCAGAGGTTGTAAATACCCCTCTGGAGACATGGCCACTGATGCCACCTGCTCTGCTCATTTCTTCAAGGTGGAGGATGGGCCCAGAAACAGCCTGCCTGGCTCTGCATCTTCTGTTTGGCAGAGCCTCTCTTATGTTTAATAAATAATAATTAAGATCGGTGCCAGAGCTTGAATTAGGATGGGTTTTTCACATCTGAGCTCAGGTTTTGCATATGCAAAATCAGTTCCTTGTCTCATTGCAAGGGTTTCTGCATCCTTGTTTTGCCAGCCACCAGGTTCAATGGCAAACCTGTTGTTTGCTTCAGGAGAGAAAGCAAAATGAACTTGGAGTGAGCTCAGGGGCTACGTTCGATGCTAATGTATCCTGCTATTGCCTACAGTAGCTCCAGAGCAAGGTTCTGCCTTGAATATTTTCAGGCCATGATCAAATCTGCTTCACAGACAAAGGAACTTTCTGTTTTCTTTTCTGAATATAGGGCACCTTTGAATAGCATCTCATTTTTAACATTACAGTGAATTACAGCCCCTTCGTGACTCTATGTAATTACATCTGCAGTTGAACTGCCTATGTATCAAGTGCAAATTCCTGAAAGAATAACAGATACAGAAACTGCTTAAAAGGCACAGGCAGGTAAAATTAACCACTCACCTTCACAGTTTCATTTCCACATACGTACATTTGTGGGCAAAGTGTGCCAGAAAACAGCCAAGTACTTTTCCCTCCTTTAAGAATCATTTCTCCACCAGATTCTGAAATGACTTTGCAAGGCCATCAATGAGGCAATGAGAAAGCAGTCAGTGGTGTCCCTGATAATTTACAGATTTATTTTTGTCAGTGGCTGATTACCATTGAATTCCTGCAAAGCTATAAGAAACTGAAAAGCATTTCAGCATACAGCCTGACCTGAGCACACTTACCTCTAAATGCATCCATTTTCACAGCACATGGTTTTCTTTCCAGTAGTCCTCACACAGCCCATCACCACCTGGTTGTTGCTGCTGTTCAGATTAACATATTAAACAGAGAAGTGTTATTCAAGCAGAACTGGCTTTATAAAATAGATTATTCTTTACAAGCCATAGAGAAAAAAAATTTTAAATGAGCTAAAGTGAACAAAAATGCTTTTTCCCATATATCCGCCACCACATTTTCTGGGACAGCATAGGAAGCCTCCCAGAGGGCTAATTCTGCATCTCAATCTTGCCAAGTGCCTGACTCATGAATGATTTGTCCCACCAAAATGAGCCCCTCCAGGCTGGGCTCAGTTATGCTGAAAGCAGCCTGACAAACCCCCTCCCCACACAACTCATGCTCTCAAAGGCCAGAAAGACACGGGAGTTGCCGTACAAGCAAATTGTCCCAGCATTCCAGCTGGCCACATCACTATCAGCCCAGCTTGCATATCCTTTTTAAAAATAGGATCTATCTATCTATCTATCTATCTATCTATCTATCTATCTATCTATCTATCTATCTATCTATCATCTATCTATCTACCTCCTCTCCCTCACTGGTGAGACAAGGCAGGTCTCCACAATGCAACAGTGTTGTGCACCTCCCAGCAATGAAGGCAGGAGCAGCCTTAACACAGCTTTGCAGAGCTCCACCAGTGGTTTCTCATGGCTCCTCAGCTCTGAAGGCACTGCCCATAGACGAGCAACCTGCACTGGAAGGGGACAGACCACCACTGTAACTGCCATAAGTGGCCATATTTCTGTCATTCTTATGTGCTGGTGCTTCTGCGGTCACGTTCTCCAACATCAGCTACTTGGAGGAAGCAAGGGATCAAGGAGACAACCCCAACAACTCCTTGTCCAAATGTGATGGGGCACTTCGTGGCACATTTATGTTTTAGCATGGGGGTTGCTGAGAAGCCTTGGAAGCTTCTTACTTTCAAGGCGTTCCCCCTTCCTGGAAGTGTTCAAGGATTATTAGGGACAGATTAGACAGGGCTTTGAGCAACCTGATCTAGTGGGAGGTGTTCCTGCCCATTGCAGTGAGGGGGAGGTGGAACTAGATGATCTTGAAAGTCCCTTCCAATCTGAACCATTCTATGATTCTATGAAGATGGGAAAGAGAAATCAGTGAGTGCACTGGAAAAGCAATAAAGCTGGGAGAAACTGGGATTTTGAAGGACAAAGGCCAATGGGCATTGCTGCACTAGAGTGTAGGTTACCTCACCCATCATCCCAGCACACCACAACAACAGGACATGCTCAGGACTCATCCTCACCAGGTGACTAGTTAAAGATGCATCTTTTCTCTCTTCCCTCCCAGACCAAGCAACCATGGTCTCCCTGTCCCTCTTTTCCATCCAATACTCAAGCTCTGCTGGGTCACAGTCAGCCCCTATTTCTTGGCTTGGTTCACTCTCCTGACTGTGTATTTTCAAGAAACCTAGAACAAGAAAAAAGTTCTCACAAAGTCTTGTCACCAATCTATTTTCCATTCTCCTGGCAGGGATGACCTACCCGCACTTTTTAAGAAACCTACACCAACACACAAGGTGACTTCAGTAACTGAAATCCTGCTCTCCCATCCATCCAGGCCTCCTCACCACCGCTGACACAACCCAACCGCTGCCCAGAAAACCAAAGCATTTCCCCAAGGCTGCTTCCAAGACAGCCTCACTGGTTGTTTTTTTCATAATGCTTTGGCTAAATATAGGTCCTTGAACCCAGCTCCAACCAGTAAGTGCTGCTCAGTGCGAGCACAGGTGACAGGTCACAAGCTGGGGGATCATTTCTCTGGAGCTGGAATCAAAAGTGAGGCTTTTTTCCGAAACTTCATCTCTGAGGCCATCTCTGCTTTTAACAAATCAGCAGGACTTTTATTGCTGACCTTGAGGCACAGAAAGTGCCAAACATTTCAAAGAGTCAACCTTGTGACTTTCAAATGCTTCAAGTGCTACTTAAAGCACTATCATAAATACATGGTGAGGTCCTGGCTCATCCTGCTGTTTTCAAATGAGGGTAGTAGGCTGATGGCAGCAGTTCTTCAGGCAGGGATGTGAACAAGAGGGAATTAACAGCAGACTCTCCCAAGGCACATGACAAAGCTGGCATCTCCTTTTAGAAAGAAAAGCAGAGGCACCAGCAGGATTTGCACCTAAAAGCCTCAGAGCCAGGTTCTCTTCCCAGCTCCACTGCTGGCTCTGTATTCACCTGGGGTCAACAACCTGCTCATAAAACTAGTGTAACATGCTGCAAAACAGGATCCTTAACACCCTCTGCAGAAACTGTGCATTTTCATTAGCTGCAGCTGAATCCCAGACTGGCAAATGGCAGCTGAAACACCTATTTTTAATTGAAATGGTTCATGCTAGACAGATTTTCATTACTGTTCATACATAACACTAAAATTGCTCTTCATAGGGCAATCACCCATTAATCTGATGAAGATCATGGTTTCCTTAATGACATGGCAACTCAATGTAATATTTTCAGTAAAGTGAAAAATTTCTCCTCTCTCTCCAAGTTGATCATTGTTCATTTCTGTTCATTGTAATCTTTCATACACTGTGCATAATATCAGCCTCTTAAGAACTCACATCATTTTCTCAGCACTTGTCCAGGAGTATTGAAGTCCGTGTAGGGCACCACTCCAGGGAGCCTGTGTTGCACCAGAGATGTGCTCTGGAGTAGCAAAATAAAATCAGGTTCTTGTCTCAACCATTCTCACAGTGGTCCAGAGACCACTTGAAGACAGTGGTCCTACTGGAGGGGACTCTGACAGTTTGGGACCACATTTGCTCCTTCACTCATCAGCCTCTGCTCCACTGAACCTTAGGCACTTTTCAGAAGGCATATAATGGGCACCAGTGAGAGCTGGAAATGTAGAGGTGACGTGTTCCTCACGAACATGATGAGTTTGTGATGTTTTGCATAGTTATGAAATAAATGCACAAATAACCAATTAACACTTTGCCAATGGACCACAAGAGCTGCCTGGACACAGACTCTGATCTTAAGCTACACAAGGACTAACAAGGAGGAAGGTTGCTTCTGGTGAAAGGAGAATGTATGACCCAATGCATGAGGCAGCAACCACACGTTTCAGAAAAGATCATCCTCACACAGGCACACACATATGGGGGCACTGCCAGATGTTCGCAGCATCATCCTCTGCACTTCATGGCCCCAGTGGTCCTCAGAGGGACCTCTCAGGCCAGCTTCAGGGGCTGCACTTGGAGGGGGACATGGCAATTGCTCAGGGAACAAAACCAGAAGGCCAAGAGGGGTGATGGCAGTGGAAAACAGATCCTGGAGAGGAGAAGCAGTCTGCCTGCTGGGCCCAATTGCCTGACTAGCCCATGGAGGTTTTGCTGCTGGGAGGCAGTAGCCAGAGATGAGACATCTCACAGGAATGAACCAGGCATGGAGGAGACCACTGTGACACACAGCAGGGCATGGACAGCCTGACACAAGCTCTTTCCAGGCCTCGAACTGCCAGCAGCCCCTCACCAGGGAGGACCCCAGGATCTTTCTGGGCTGCTCCTGAGCAGGGCCTGTCAAATGGGCAGTGCTGCCCAGACCAGGAAAAGAGAGAGGTGAGGGGCTGAGAGCCAGGGGAGGTGTGATAGTGGTGTGTATTTTAGATTATTTATAATGAAGGATCAAACACTGACCTTTGTATTTTGCTAATAAAATACTCAGCACATGATTTTATGGTGTTATTTGATCCTGCAGAAGCTGTGGCTGCTGCAGCCACACATTCACTGAGCACAGAGTGGATGCTAACATCACTACAGAGCTAAAAAGACAAGTTCATATTTTCACTTAGCTAAGAAAAGCTGCCCCTCTTAATGCTTTATGACTTGACTGACAGAAAGAGAATTTCAGTGTTTGTGCCAACAGTCAGGAGTAGATGGGGAAAATGATTAATATTTACAATACAGAGGAGAATATTTAAGTGAGATATTGAATATTACCCACCAGAAATGTGAGTGTGAATTGTTGTTAAATATCCAAGACCTTATATTATCACAGAATGAGTCAGATTTTGAACATTCAAAAATAATTCTGAGTAGCTAATGCAATGAAAGAGCTCATATCAAACATGCAGTCTTGCAAAAAGGTGTAGCTCGCCAATCACACTTGTCAAATAACCAGAGAGAATTAAGTTAAATTTCAGGGAAGACCAAATGACTGCACTGGCTCTGGCTGGTGTGGCAGCCTGGGGGGACAACCCCACATGCCTGTCACTCCACCTGCAGGAGGAACAGCCGCTCCAGAGCAGGCAACCACTGACGCCCAGAAGGGGACACCTCCCCGTGGCCAAACCCACACAAACTATTTCTGAGGGGCCTGGTCTGACTTCAGGAGGCAGGAGAAGACTCTGGCCACCTCCAACCCCAATGGCTCATCCCTCCATCTTCATCTCCTTGGTGTTTTCTTACTCCTTGGCCTAGCAAGGGTCTCCCAGGGCTTGTTTGTTGTGGGTTTTTTTCCTGTGTTATTGCTCTCTGTGCAGACCCAGTGCTGCTGCATTAATGCAAACACTGCTGTTAGGAACTTGGGCATCTTCCCAGTGCCCTCCCGAAGCAGACTGATGCTACCACCCAGGGCCCATCAGGGTGTGACTGTGGTGGCTGCTCAGCCCTGGGCAGAGTGGGTTGGGGCAGGTTGAAGAGAAAAAAAAGAAAGCTTAATGCAGAACTTTACCCTCCCTTTGTTTTAGTTAGCAAATTTCTGGAGGAGAGTTGCTCTTTCAGCCAGGCAATTCTGCATCATTAACAGCTTGGTATTGTTTATGCCAAAATTAGGTGCTGAAGAAGCAAATCAGTTTGCAAAAAATGTATCAGCATCTATAAGAAGAGGCAAATGGGCTTAATTAGTCACTAGACAAGGAACTAGATATTTAAGAAACGTAATTCTACCCAGTGCACTTGATGCCTTATGCCGGAGAACTCATCTTTCTAAAGATGACTGAACAAGGACCATCTATCCTAGCAGCCACTGGCCCAGAGCAGATGCTGGACAGGAGCACAGCTGGAGGGAAGCAGCAGTGGAGCCTTCCCCCTGCACACTGAGCCTCCCCTGCATGCTGACCCCCTGCAGTCCCCTCCACAGGATTTCTCTCAACATGAGGAAGAACTTCTTTACTGTGAGGGTGATAGAGCACTGGAACAGGCTCCCCAGAGAGGCTGTGGAGTCTCCTTTGCTGGAGACTTTCAAGACCTGTCTAGATGCCTTCCTAGTGATCTACCCTAGTTTTTGGTCCTGCTCTAGCAGGCGTGTTGGACTTGATAATCTTTGGAAGTCTCTTACAACCCCTACCATTCTGTGATTCTGTGATTATGGAGCTAAAAAAAACAACCAACCAACCAACCAAACTAAAGTAAAGAAAAAAAAAGTTGTCAGTGAGGATGTAAGCTTGACAGAAAGCTCCTGGCCCAGCCCCTGGTAGCTGAC
This sequence comes from Chaetura pelagica, assembly GCF_000747805.2. NCBI lineage: Eukaryota > Metazoa > Chordata > Aves > Apodiformes > Apodidae > Chaetura > Chaetura pelagica. Next base: position 3,657,806 of record NW_009953505.1, on the reverse strand, counting down.
ATCCTCATGTCACCTCATCACTATCTTGTGTTGCAGCACATGGTAGTGTTTGGGATGACACAAAGTCATTTACTGAATTCCCAGCATTTCTCTGCTTTCTCTGCACCCACTAACAACCATCTCAGCCAAAAGCAATCAGTTTAGGGTTGCACAGACACTCTGTGTTTACTAAAAAGGAAAAACCTAAATTATTGGTGAGTTGGCATGGACTAATGCTCACAAGGGGAATCAGATCTCCCAACTGGTTGATCATCCAGTTGACAAGGGTCCTTCTGGCACCATCTTCAGCTGGATCAGGAAAGACTCCCCAAAACACTGTTTTGTTCAGTTCTTGGCATCCAATTGGCCTTGGTCCTGTGACTATCCTCCCACATGTATAAATCACTGCTATTAAAGTACATTATCTACATCCAAAGCTTAAATATCTTAACTACATACAAAAGACTGTCCCATACAACCATTTCTGCAGGAACAGTTCCTATTGACTATTTACAAATGTCTTAACTGCACACAACAGCCTAAGCAGGTCTCTGGGACACTTCACATTGAAAGTTAATGTAGGCATATAAAGTGGACTGGACACAGCAGAAGTTGCCTAGGGGAAAATTTCTAGCACTGTCCAAAATACCCATCTGGAGTCAAATACTGAACTGTGAAGGTTTAATTTCAAGTTGGCCCATGGGCTCCAGCCACTTCCTCCTCTCATCACTGCAGAGCACAGCCTGGGGGTGCCTGGACAACCTGAGGAACAAACCACTTAAGGCAGCAGGTGTGCATACAGGCACAGCCCTGACACCTAGCAGGATGATCTCATGCTTGTCTTACAACTTGAGCCACATAACTCATGTTACCTTAGTCAGAAATGGCTCCATGGAGGGGTAAGTGCAGGGCTGTAGCTGTGCCTGTCTGCCCAGGGCTGGAAGCTGGGTCAGAGCTCACGCTGGCTCAGACCCAGGGCAAGGCACACCTGCCCACCCACGAACAGCCCTTGTATTGACAGGTCAGGGCATCAATATGAAACACATCAGCATGTTCTGAGTGGAACTGAGAGTGTACTGGAATAGACTCACATTGCCAGGGGAAATGATTCACATTAGTATCTGCTTTAAGAAGGGAACAGAAAGTCCTCTTAAAAAAAAAACCAAATTCCAGTATTTCCACAAAGGCCTGGTAGCATCTTCAAATAAATAAAAATTGTACTCAGGGCAGTAGTAAAAAAAAGCTGTAACCTGCTGAGGTGCCATTTGTAAGACATTTGTGGTGACTAGCCAGCTTAAATTAACTGCTAAGCTATATTCATTAGCTTTCACTGACCTCATGGAATAAAAGCAAGTTGCATTTCAGTATAATCAAATGCAGTTTGTGGGAAAGATCAGATGAGTATGGCCATTAAACATAGAGATTGGAGGTACCATTTCACTCCCTCATGAAGTGCAGCACAATGTATATATGATAGATTCGCAAAAAAAATGAGTCAGATTCCATTTCAACTTAAGTGTGATAAGCTCAAACACATCAACACAGGTAACAGCAAGTTCAGTTTATAGCCTCTACCTAGTCATGGCTTTTTTGTAACAGCTTAGGTTTAGCATCAGATGGACAAGCTGTGCATGAGAGAGAGGACTTCTGTAGCCCCAGAGAGGCCATAGACAGGAACATTATCCTCCTCCAAGATCCCATGCGTGATTAGGAGAACAATGCTCATTAGTTTCCTCTTAATGCAGCTGAAATCTCAGCACAGCTACTTCTCAACTCGGAAGGATTTAAAAAACCGCTCAACAAAACTAATTTAGTTTAATTAAACTTATCTATATTTTATAGACAAAACACATCTCAGATGATGTGCAAAACTTATAGATAGCATCTACCCAAGAGATTCCACTCCTGGGTAAATCCGTTTGCTGATAGCCCAGCGTAATTTAAGCAATCATTTTTACATGACTGAATCTGATGAATAGTTTTCTTTGCAAAAAATGGCTTCTGGCCAGACATAGATAAAAATAGGCAATGCACAAGGCAT